>NW_009235215.1:10044-76975 GCF_000690835.1 Fulmarus glacialis
CCTGGAACTGATGAGAGAAGCATCCTTGGAAAACCAAGGATGACCAAGGAAGACCTTGGAAGAACATTCTACTCTGGCTTCCTGGAACTCTCTGACTGAATGAACCTTTACAGTCCCCAACTCAAACCTGGCCTACCACAATAAGGGGAACTACTGATGAAGAATAAAGTACTCTTGACAAAAAAAACCAGAGGGATGGCTGATGAGATGGATGAAAATGTTTTTAGCCACGGGAAATGACGGTATTTACATTACTGTCTCTGGCCGCTTTCCAGATCAACTTAAAATGAAAGAGTGATGAGGAAAAATGGATGGAGAGAGCTGAATGGCAGGATGGAAGGGTGGGAAGGTGACTGCAAAGGTGAATGGGTGCAAAAGGAGTGAAAGCTGAAGGAAGGAGGCAATGGACTTACCCCGGAGCCCAAGGAGTTGGCCTCGGTGGAGGACTACAGCTAGGCACAGGCAAGGAGTGGGAACACAGAGGGGCACGGGAAGAAACAGGCAGGACGGGAGAGAAGAAAAAGGTGATTACTTGGAGAAAATTCAGGGAGCAACAGAAATGTATAAAATCTAGAGAAACCACAACAGGAGCTACAGGCTCAGATCAGTTTATATCAACACCGCTGTTGCTCACTTTGCTTTTATCTTACAAGGACAAATGTAGTATCTGAGATGGGAGAGGGACCATGGTCACAAGGATCCATGGCTAAAGTTTCTAGTGAGACCTTACTGCTTACGACATTTTTACAGAAACACCAAAAGATAATGCAACTGGTTTACAGCAGGGAAAAAGTTTAACTCAGAATTAGGACAGCAGCCCCAACAAAGAACGGGCTTTAAAACAGGGATTCAGAAATGAGACGAAGATTGCAATGCACAAAGACGACTGTGTCACTGGCCTCCTGGTGTCAGCCCTGGGCACATCCAGCTCCACTAGCCTTAGAGGAGACCATCTTGGCCCTGACTTCCAGAAGGATTACAAGAAGTTTGCTCCTCTTACACAAGAGCCATTTGCTTCTCAGGTTTCCTGCTACCAGTGGTGAGAAAATGTAGATTTGGCTGCTTTCTGTTGAAAGCAACTGCAATCAGCCTCAAATCCTACTCCCCCATTACAATCTGGAACAGACCTTCAAAATTAGATGCTGACTGGCAGGTACAGAACAGGATTACTAAGAGCTCCAACTAAACCTTCAGCTCCAGAGATGCACCTATTAACTACTACTGCTGGGTCTCCTCACCAGGTTGGATTAGGTGTAGGATACTGATTTCTACTTGACTGATAAAGCTGAGCCCTAATTTGAGTAAATGAAGCTTTTCTAAGGTCAGTTTCTGGAAAATACTGTTATGGAGACATTTAGATGTCTATGCCAAAACAAAATTTCCAGGGAGATCTTCCTGATGACTTCTCATCCCATGGCCTCCTTTTGGAGACTTACTACGATTCCCAAAGCTTTGTTTCTCCTGCTTTCCAGTAGCTACAAGATCAATTCACATCAGTCTGCTCTGTCAAGGTCACGCTCAAAAAAGAAGACTGTATGGATGGTAGAGATGTCATTGGTCTCCCAAGAAGGAAACGGCTTCCACTGAATGAAAGGGACAGTAACAAATACCTATTTGGTTTTAAAGAGGTTAAATCCATTCAACCGAACACTTAATACCTTCATAAGGAAGAGTTAAACCAAGTTCAGGGTTGCTCATACTCAGGGCTCTTCTCTCTGAACACTACTATGATCAAAGGTGTATCAGGTTCAGAGTAAAAATGTCCGGAAAGCATTAGCCTGCCAGAGCCACCTGCCATGCTGCACAAATAACACGCAAAAGCATTCTTTTTTTAGGGGGGGGATGCAGAAGTATCTCCAATAAATGTCACTTACTCTCAGTCAATGGAATGGAGATGACAACACCGTTCCCTGTCCCCACCCAGAGGCGGTTGCCAGCAATGAGCAGGGCTGTAATCCGCACGAACGAGAAGCCCAGCTTTCCAGTGCCTAGTAAGCATGCATAAGAATTTGAGAGTCAGTTATGACTTTGGGCAAGGTCTGCTAATGAATTTTGACTTCTCTCTTATCTCAGAAATCAACAGACCATTTACTGACAGTTCCTGCTGCCTCACCTAGCATCTTGCTGACGTAAGGCTCAATGTCGACATCTTGCAGATGTTGATGGCTGTGGGCATGGTAAAGCCTCAGAGTGGAGTCCAGGCGGATAGAAACCCACACTCCATCTCCAATCCATGCCAGCTGTCGCACCTGACTCTCTCGCCGAGGGTGGGCGTCAAAGGATTTCTGAAATGCCAAATAGGTGGACCAATGTGAGTTCACAAAAGGTTTGCAATTATCTACACATATACTCCATTTTCCTCAACTGAGATCACTTGTTTGGGTTTCAAAGCTCTTGGAGAAAATGTGTTAATGCCAGCTGACCTCAGAAGTTCACTACAGTATACAGAAAATCCCTCATTTGAAATGATGAGTTGTATAGCAGCTCTGCAGAGATTTGCAGACCACTTCAGGAGCAAGAACATTTAGAAACCAAGAGCTTTCAATATGCTTGGTAGAAAAGGAAAACACACAACTCCAGTATAAATTCCAAAGATCAAACTGCCTTGGCTTACTGATGTGAACTTCAGATTCAGCACTTCTTCTCCCTTTGATTAGAATTATTCCAAGCACTGTTAAACAGGTTTGTACCAACAAACCAACACTGTATTGAGTTTCAATCAAAAAACTCTAAACGTCATTTTTTGATTAGGCAAGTGGGATCACTGGGGCTTGCTAACTGTAATCTTCCTTTGTGCCACAATGCCTGCAGATGGAGAAGTCTTAAGACTATATATGAAGGGTGGCTGTAAAGCACACACGTACATTTGTACAGTATGTCACCTCATAGACTCACTAGTAAAGGCA
Source organism: Fulmarus glacialis (assembly GCF_000690835.1). Classification (NCBI taxonomy): domain Eukaryota; kingdom Metazoa; phylum Chordata; class Aves; order Procellariiformes; family Procellariidae; genus Fulmarus; species Fulmarus glacialis. The sequence continues at coordinate 12,951 of NW_009235215.1, forward strand.
AAGAAACTGCTCAGTTTAGACTTATCTAAAGATTTAAGCTCCGCAAAGGGAGGAAGGAATAAATATCCCCTGGCAAACATGACTCAGATTGACAGTTTGAGTCCTACAGTCAGCAATGACAATACAAAGGTTCTGCATTTCCATATACTGCAGCAGAAAACAGCTATAAGAATAAATACAACACAAGCATGCACATGCATACACACACACTTGCTCTCTTACCTCTATCTGCATTGTCTTAGGCTGGATAACATGGATTTTGTTCTTGTAGCCACACCAGACTCTATCATACACAACAGCCATGCAGCGGATGGAATGGTGAGTGTGACCGAGGTCCATTAGATGGTAATTACTGAGATCCCACTGACCATCTAAGGTGAAAAACAATTATGGAAAGATGCATCTCCTTCATGACATGTCAGTATACAGCAGAATCATCCACCTTTCCGTGTATATCTAGGTATACGGGCTTAGCTAATACTCAATTGCTCATTTTGCTTATGTCTGTGAACTTCCCATGAATCCACAATACTACTTCGGGCACAGCCTTATACTTATGAAACACATGACAATAAAGTTTAGTTTGGTGGGCTGAAAGCTGTCCAAATCAGACTAATTTAAACATCCTTTTATTGTAATGAAGTGAACAGGCTTCTCTAACAAGTACAACAAGAACAGCAGGGGAAGAAGAAAGACAGCCTAACAAGACTATGCAGAAACTTAAAAGGAAATGGACCGTACAGTCCTTGTGGTGAGGCTTCCTCATATCACAGACAGACAACATAATTTCCCCAATGTGTCAAATTCAGGATAAGGAATCAGTCTCCCGTCTCTCACGCTTATTTTCTAACTAACCAATCAGATACTGTGTCCTTCACAGACAGGTGGCCTCTATGTCTTGAAGCTTTACCCTATTTCTGATGGGAACAATTTTTATGTGTCAATGGTCAGGCTTGAATTCATGACAAAGGCTGAATTAAAATTTAGATTGCACAAAACCAGAAATCTCTTATTTCAGCTTGCTGGATAAACTGCTACTCAATGACTAACTAGGTTCTTTATATGCAAACATTAGTCACAGTTAGCAAGTTCCCATGTGCTTTCAGGTATGAACACAGCTCAGAAACTGCTCAAGTTATAGGGAAACAAAACCTACAACAGTGAAGAGGACAAGAAATACAGAATTCAAAAAATATCTTGAAGTGACAAGATTAAGGCACGTCAGATTACTCAGGCATCTGTTTTTTGCAACAAGAAAAACCGATCAAGTGTAATGCAAAGGCACCATTTGTTTGGGATTTCCAGATTTCCAGAGAATCCCAGCTCTGCCTGCTGTGTATGTGCAGTGATCAATTCCACTACTTACACAGAGTCCAACCTCTCTGGGAAGCAGCAGGCCTATTTACAACTGCACAGATGATCTGCTCAGGTACAGCCTGAGCTGTGTGGAGCTCCCTGTGCATGCCCTGTTACAGCTGATTTGTGAATGCACAGTAACACCAATATGGCCCAAATGCATTAAACTTACCAAGCATGCTCCAAAAAACTGCACAGCATATGTATTCCTAGAAGTGTTGCATTTACTCTGCATGTGCTACACAGCACATACACATGTTTTTGTTCAGAAAAGCTCAGGAAATGGTGTTAAAGTATGCCTTAGATGTCTTAGGATAAGGATTACATGTGTATAATAGCTATGCATTTTAACTGTATGTTTGCACTCTGGCAAGCCAGCATCTTTCCTTCTAAACTCAGAGTAGCATTTAATCCATTGCTACCCTTTCAGCCAAGTTTGGTTCTCTCCTATTACATTGATTCTTACCTTCCCCCCGGTGGAATATGGCTAGTGTTCCATCTGCCAGAGCAACAAGGACTCTCCCTTTCACATGCCTGAAATCACAGAAAAGTAAATACTTACAAAAATCTGTAGAAGTAAGGGACTAACAAATCCTTTCTGACATACACGCACACCATCTTTATATTCTTTCTAAAATTCCCATTCAGTTTAGCACTTGCAGGAACATCCTGCAACGGCCAAGGGTCACACCTCTTATCGTCACTGTAGTAAGATCACCCATAGATATCCTGTTGAGGTTAACTTCTCCTTCACACTACAAACTCCATCAATTTCAACAAATTCCACCTAATTTACACCCCAGTGAAATTTTGTCTTTCTCCTCCCGCCTTTACTGCCTCCTGATAACTACTAATCTCATTTAGTATCTTGTTCATTGAATTGAGTCAGGTCTGCAGTTGAGCAGGAAAATGGCTCAGTATGAGGCTTTCCAATAACAAAAACCTTAGGAAACTTTCCTCACAAACCAATGCACTTAGAAGAACAAAGAAAAAGATGACTGACAAAGAGCTGCTACTCCCATCTAAAATATCGCTTAGGCACTGAACCTTCTCCTTCAGCATCCCTTGGCATGCACACTTACACTAGACTAAGTACAGAGTCCTTCAGCTTTATCGAATGCAGACACTTCTTCCAGTTGGATACAGCCGAGTGCACATAAAGCCTGCGAGAAAGAAATTGGGGAGGTTTAGCAGAAAGGCCCCACACCTTCAGACTTACTAGGCTTGAGTCTTTTCTTCTGGTAGGAAAGGTGGAGGTTAGGTAAGAAAATGAGGTTAAATCCCCGTGCCTATGATGATCTGAGGGCTCAGAACAACAATGAGCAACGGAAACCTACTCCAGAAACAAGAAGTGAACTAAAGGTGTGAGGACATGAAAAGTGGAGCCCAGAAGAGAATGGAGGTGACAGAGATCTGCCAGCCCAAGGGGAACCTACCAGCCGTTCTGTGCTCCCAGCCACATGGTGGGGGCAGCACTGGTGCAAGTCCCAGCAGCATCCCCATTCAACTCCTGATCTGGCAGTGTCGTGCTTGACTCTGTCTTCAGCTGCCCATTCTCCCTGAAGAAGCAAAAGAACATTGTTAGAGGCTTTAGTAGCAGCAATAGACAGAATGCCCATCTACGCTCACAGTCTGGCATTCACAATCAGGTAAGGGCACTTGTATACACAAATCGCTTCCTTCTCTTCAGTGTTTTTTAATTGCTTGATTCCTGATATCTGCAATTTGCGAAACTTCCTTTTTTCTCCACCAATACAAATAGCAAGTACTTCAAATCTATAGAACTTAACTTAGTGTTTGGCAGTCCTATTATATAAACAATGTTTTCTGTGTTCATTTCCAACTTCAACAGAAACAACTTAGAACAACTTGGTCATTTAGGAACAATTTCTATCCAAGACTTCCACCTTGCTCCTCAGGCCATCACATCAGACTCAATTGTCTTAAGAATTTTTTGGTGCTGAATATGCTTTCTTCATTATCTTTACAGCACATTAGAGGTATTACTAGAATAAATCAATCATCATTTTTACACATGGATCAATAAGCTCCTTCAGAAAGAACATTAAGTGTACATGTACTTTGGAAGATCTGTCTTAACAGCAGGTCTAAATTCATACTGAGAGATCAAATATTTGCACTTAAGCAGCTGACAGTCTGCTGCAGGCTGAATCATGTTTGCTTTCATTTCATTTCTTTCTCTCCCTATCATCCCATCTGTAATACTATTTGGGCACAAAACTGAAAGAAGTTTGACACTTCATCAGAAGATCAAGCTGGTTCTCACATCAAAAAGCTTATGAAAACAGAGCTGATAAATAACTGAACTGACACTTTGGCCCCAGACTGCCTACCCGTTCTGCCTAAGAGGTGCCTGTGCAGGGACTGGATCTGTAAACACATGCTCCGTGAGGGGCCCAGGCCGGGCCTGAGCAGGCTCTGCCTCACTTGTACCATTCTCTGGTACCTCCGTAGCTTCTGTTGCCTCCTCAGTAGACTGGGACTGGTTGATCTTCCCATTGCAGACAGCAGCCACCTCACCTAAAAGACAAAGAGTGTGAGACGTACTGGAGAATGAGCTGCTAAGTTACCTATACAGAAATTGGGCTGTCAATTTTTTGATTTATCCTTCCTTGCCAAATTCAATCAAGCCCTGAGACTGCACCACAGACAGCAGCTCATCCAGTGTTTTCTGCCTGGATGGGGAATAGAGGCTATTTTAAAGTAAGGCACAATCTGTGACTAGCAAAACATCGGAAGTTCTCCAGGGCTGTCCACTGCAGTATGGAGTCAGCCAGGGCATCACTATGGTTTTTATATGGGCTTAACTGACTTCACAAGAAGACAGGGTTCAGAGGAGAAAGCAATGAGAACAGAAGCAATTGTAACAGGGCAAACATATCACCTGTCCAAAATACTCTGCTATATGACCCCTGCAACTGGCTGCAGGATGTGGATCACTCAGGGAGAAAAGGAGGGCTCTAAAGACAAGTGCACCAAAAGGGCCTTTGGTCCTTCTGTACCACATTAAGAAACCTCTTGAGGCCTCTGAATTAGTAAACTCAGGGACAGGAGGATGCAGCTGTAAGACTGTAAGCTCATATGGGACTAGCTATAAGTGGACTGCTATTCAGTTTTATGTCCCAAAACTCACTCTGTCCCTTGTCCAGCACAGGTGTGTCACCACGCGAGGAACAGTTGCTTCGTGGCACATTGCAGCGGGTCGCACAGCCCACCAGAGTGATTCCTGCCAAGACACCATCTGTTCCAGACGACTCTTCAGGATTTACATCTCCCTCCAGAAAGATCTCGCCTGGAGGATAATCACTCTCACTGGCCGCTGAAGGGCAAAGAACAGATTCTTCCATAAATCTAGCTGTCACTGCTGGTTTTAAATGTAGCAGTACTCCTGAGGTAATCATATAGATGGAAGATGCTGACCCTGAGGGTTCACTACCCTGGGGAGGCATCACAGCATCAGTCAACATCATGGCGAATTCCCTCATCCCTAGCATCAACATCCAGGCCAGCTACAGAGCCCTCCCAAACCTGGGCAAGGCTCACTCTTGCTTCCAAGAACCATCGTTTACATGCCAAAGGAACGACTTATTAAACATTCAACAGCGAGGGATCTCCACAGAAAGGTACTACAAGAAGGCAAGATCTGAGTTACGGTTTTGAGGGACAATTACAGAATGCAGCAGGGCCCTAGGGTTAGTTCTGAAGTGAGGACGCTACATTTGTCACCCCTCAGTGGAGCAGGTGACCTTGTGCAGACCACAGCCAGTGCCTGGGCCACACTTACCAGGGATGCTGGAGATGCAGAGCACGTGAGCATTGCAGACAGTGAACTGGTCCACCACTGTGCCAGGCTGATTGGCATCAATAATTACAACTTTACTTGTTGACAGCGTACTGGTGAGGATCCAGACACGACTGGACGTGGCATCCATTTCATGGAGCTCCTTTGCCTTCAGGAAAGCAATCACACAGGCAGAATCAGTGCTCTTCTCAGATCAGACTGAGTGTATTAGTGCTTGGCAACATTTACACATGCCAGCTTCAAAGAGCCAAGTCTCTTCCTAGCTGATGCAAATAAACAATATGAGCTATGCAAATTTCATTCACACTGCCACACTAGTATCTGGAACACTGCCAAAGAGCCTATCTGGCTCCCTAGGGTAAGAGGAGTTTGGCTATTAGTTTCTCTTCTGAGATGTCTGACTAATGTATCACTGAACATTCACTTTAGACAGAATACCAGAAACCAGAGCTGGAATAAATCTCAAGAGCTTCAACTTCTGAATCAAATGGACTCATGGACTCTGCTATGCCTATGTTCTTTTTAACAAAGCTTTTAATTAATTTATTTATTTATTAATTTACAGTGATGAGGACCCTATAATTTTCCTAGCAACCTCATCAAGCACTTAATCCCTTATTATTAGGAATTTTTTCAAAACTCCAAATGTTTCAAAAGCAGAAGTTGGAAAATTTCATCCCAGATGATTTATCCCAAATCACACAGAGAGTTACTGAAGAGCCAGAACACCACAACCCTGCCCCGCAAGATGAAGCCTCAGAAGTACAAGTTAGAGCATTATATAGCACAGTACAAAGGTATTGAGAGAGGGGGCATGTCAGGGATGGAATGAGAAAAAACACCAGAGGGAAAAAAAAAAATATTCATTTTCTTTTCTGACCTTTTTCTTTTCAGGAGATGTATGGTTACTTTTGCTATTCTCGCCTTCCACTTCCCTATCACAGGTGAGGGGATCACGTCCAGGATCCAGTTTCTGCCCATTCCCAGGCTCTGGCTCCAAAGGTCTCCATCCTGTGAGATTGACCCCAGCTGCACACCATAGCTAAGTAACAGAAACAGGAATCTTAAACTAAGAATTCTGGAGGCTCCAGAGTCTCTTGAAATTCAGGCACCTTTGTAGAGAACTGTGGACACATGTCAAACACCTAAAATATTTAGTTGGAAACAACAAATCTTGTTGATTTCTACTAGAAGACATAGTCAGATTTGATGGAGATAAGATAAAGGTTCTCTGTAACCTAACGAAAATCTGTTTTTTTAACAGATGTGACTAACAGATTTAAAGAAAATAAAGATAATAAATCAGGTGCATAACTGAAAACAGGCTTCTGAAACGTCCGCAGTTTTTCTGACTCTGGGGTTCCTAAGTCATTGCAGCAAAGCAAGCAGGACATGGCAGATGTTACTAGCTCGGGGTACAATAAGCATGATTGCTTAACCAAAATTGACAGTGATTGCTTGGCTGAGGATACACATTCAGTGCACTCCTGTTCCCTAGTCCCCCTCCCACCCCTTGCACTCTTCTGCTTCCTCACACACTCCTTTGCCCAAAAATCAGTGTTTGTCTGATTTTAGAGAGCTATTTAAAGAACCAAGACAGCAAAAAAAGAAGTCACAAAAAAAAAAGAAAAAAAAACTTTGCTGGTTTAGCTCCCTATATAACCAGTGTAAAGTAAAAGAAGCACACTGTGTATTTTCTGAAATCAAATTTAGCTAACCTCCTATTAACTATTTCCAGATAGTTTTTTAGGAGAATGATGGGAACAGGACTACAGAAACAAATGCTGGATTTATCCAAAATCATAAAGGAAAGATGCCGAACAGAATATTATCCAAATCCAAAGATCACGCCAATCTTCTAGAAACAACTAACAGCGTAAGAATTTTGTTACAACTTAAACATCAGAATGACATCTAAAAATCAGCTCTGAATGAAGCTAGTGACAAACTGTCTATTTCAAAACAACTAGTTATAGCAGATAAATGTGCTACCTGCAGAGAGATGACCATCTATTCTCAACCACAATTCTACTCAAAATATTCTAGTGTTGATAGACATAGCTTGACAAAAATCTGCTCTAAATAATTTTGGCCTGTTACCAGTGAATCTCGGTCAACAGTGGAATCTAAAGAAGAGTGATGAAATGCATTTTCACTTTCATCTATTCATTTTCATGAATTTTTATATTGTTTTGTGTAATACCCTAAGGAATCTTAGCAAAAGCCTTATAAGCATAAAATGTTGCTGATATTTTATAAGTTGTCTCAAAAAAGCATAAGACATAAGACAGAAGCATGGGATCTGGCAATCGGAATCAGCTGAGAATTATGTCCTTACAAAGACAGGTACTTTTCCCACACTAGAAACCACAATTCAAAAAAAGGAAGTGGAAGATAGAATTTGGAATATATAATGTAAAAAAAATACAGATTGTTGTAAAAATTGCACATTTAGCGACCAAAATTCTTTTTGTATTCCACGTCCCCTTTCAGGACTGGAATGGAACGCAGAGACAACGTACCTTCATGGTTGGGTCCTTCTCTACTAGTGGGCGACAATATACAGGCACGGGGACGTTTTTCATGCGAGTGTCTTCCTGACCACCATTGGGACTCAGCTGTTGGGGAAGAGAAGACAAAAAAGACAGTACAAAGCAGTAAACACAAGGCTATGGTAAGAGAGGTGTAACCAATATGGCAGAACCAAACTTACTAGCCTCAGAGGTGGGTGCTGCTGAGGCTTCATCTCACATCTTGTATGAAACAGAGTCCCTACAGGGATGAGAGCAGCCTACCAAGAGACTGCCTCTCTCACCATGATACGGTGCCCCAGTTATGGTCAACAGAGGCTATACGCTGCACTGCTGATGGAGAAAGGGTTGTTAATGGATACTCCCTGCAAAGAAGTCAGAACACTGGCGTTCCCTTCCACCATGGCCTGAAACTCATCCACTTTCAAGCTACACTGCATGACTCCTTCTTTCAGGTGGTCTTTGACCAGTTAAATGAGTCATAGGCCAACAAATGAGGGTGATGACATTTGATTTTGTGTTACTGCTGGGGAGAAGTGGGAGCAAACTGCACTGCATTTGGTTTTTACACTAAACGATTGGTAAAGTTCTCAGAGTACAAATGAAATATCTAATGTTCAAGCCCAATTATAATAACAAAGGAAGCAGAAACAAGTAGTGGGCTCTGGACAAAGAAAAATAATTACTTTTGGTTTAGGGTAAGTTCTTTCAGCACCTTCATGCAGAGGAGGCCCCTCCATTGACTTTGGTGGAGATACAGAAAAGATTACTTTAATCTGTGCCTACAATTATCATACAAATAAAACATGCATACGATACCTCTAAATGGAATATTTAAGGACTAAGGCTAAGGTTACCAGTGGAAGAGTTAGGTCTTCACTGGTTTCACTGTGGGGGACGATGTCCCCTCAGCCTGTCCGGAAAGTGGTCCCTACCTGCTTGTACTTGGCAGGGAGGCTCCAGCCACAGGCCTGCAATCGCCCGTCATCATTCCGCACATGCTCCCGGACCTGGCGGTACTGCTCCCGTTTCTGCTCGCGACGTGCTGAGGATGTACAGTCACTGAGGAGAGAAGCCACAACGTTACTTCTCAATCTATGGTTAAAAACAGAAGCTGAAGGTTAAGGGAGTGTCGCCATAGCAGGGGGAGGAAACACAAAGCAAACCCAATCCATCTTTGAAAACAGATGCAGGAAATCGGAGAGAGAAAAACCCTGTTAAGAAGCAGACATAGGCATCCCTAATCTCTAATTCCCTGTTACCTCAGTGATGTGGCAGGCCAAATCATTGTCATCTCCACTTCAATACTCCAAGAGCCCTTCAAAAACAGGGAATCAACCTTCCATAAGACCTATGAATCTATGAGATCACACCAATTTTTGCTTAGCTGTTACAATTTACTGATCTAATGTCTCCATCAGGAAGGCATTTTGAGTTCTCCCCTTCTTCATTATAGTCAACTATTTATTTTCCTGCTCATTTTAAAGCTTTCTCTGCTGACAAGGAAAATATGCACTAACTGCTCTTGAAACTGCTGGTTTCAACAGAACAACTCCAGCTTCGCACTGGCAAAGGTTAAAAGAAAAATTGATCTGTGAGCTCTTGAGATATGTTTTAATATAAACAAAGGCTGTTTGATTATCCATTCCAGCTCTCAATAGGTTTTTAAAGTATCATACCAAGGTACAAACAACATCAGCAAAAAAATCCAATCCAAAACAAAACTCCCTACGCATACGCACATAATGACATATAAACTTAAAACAAAAACCACCCCCTGCTAAAACAAAACACCTCCCCACACATGCTTCCTTCCCTGGGGAGAGGATGAGAAAACAAAGAGCTTCTGACAGCGGTTAGTCACATCGTTTAATGCACTGCTGAAAAGCACTCAGACACCACACAATGACTATGAAATTGTAATCAGATAAAAAGAACGGAATAAAGGCAGTGGGTATCTATAAAATAGAAATTTACCCTTCTAAAGACAATCTCTCTTCTCCTGATCTAGCGCCTTTCCAACAAATCCTTCATATTGCAGAAGTTATAATACTTTACCATCACATTCTCCAAAGTCCTTCCACAAAAACATACCACATATGAAACCGTACAACCTCATAATGGTAAAACACATGCATTTTGAAGTCAAGTAAATCACAGAAGAGTTTTCTCCCTTCATGTCAGAGACATAAAGGATAGGGAGAAGACTCTGCAGCAACACTTAGAGGCTCTTTTTTAGCATGGTTAAGATTAAAACCAAATATTGTAACCTAAATGTCATGTTAAGAGAACTTCTGTCTTCACCTAAACTCCTTGTCAACAGGGTTGGGCAAGACACTCCATCCTGCTGCCCCAGTGCTGCCATCACACTCTACCACAAAAGCCCTACTTCATTCTATCGCGCAGTCTGCAAACACGAGTGCAGAACTAGGGTTGAGGCCAGCTCAAGCCTTACACTGGTCCCTGCTGAGATGAACCATCACGGCCTGGAAAGCCACAGCAGCAATACATTTGGGAGGACAAAGTTTGCTGAGCCCATCCACATGGTAACTGATGAGTGAAAGACCAGGGAGGGAAACCACAAGAGACAGAAACATATTAACACCACACAGACTTTTTTTAAAGCAGAAAACAGCTTATTTTAAGAAAAGCTGCTATTTGGGAGAGCTGCAGGGGGACCTAGCTTGGCACACAGCACGTGACTCACTCTTCTGGGAAGAATTCCAGGGTGCGGCTGCCGGAGGAGATCTGGCACATGGTGTGACTGCGACGCTGGCTGAACCCTGCTGTTGTTGGAGACTTGTAGTGGATGTTCACAGACGGGTAGGTCCTCTTTGCTGGTGGGGGACTCGAGGAAGAGCTGAACAGACGGCTGAAGCTAGGGACAGAAAAAGGCCAACAAACATGAGAAAAAGTGCCTGGGGAGACAACACACCATAGATTCGCAACAGGGGAAGCAAGAGGTAAGCAATCAGAGGCTGTAATCCCTTCATGAAAACTGCCCTACTTCAAACACAGAGCTAAGTCTTCAGTGTGATTGACACAAGGTGTTTTTAGCTTCCAGAAACAGATACCTTCTGAAAACAGCCCTTCATTAAAACTGATAGTGAGTGTATATATGTTTCCATTCCAGAGTACCTGTGATCTTTTTCAGCTTGTAAAACAAAACCAATGCGGATGTTCAGATCTGATCCTAATTTCACTAAGGAGAAGGGAAGCCCTTGAAGGCAAAAGTGTTCAGCTAAGAACACTTTTAGTTGACGTTTCATTAATGTCAGAGTGTATTAAGTTGCTGTCTGAAGTGGAAATGGCAACACTTCCCCTTTTCTTAATCTTACACAAACCACCAAAGAACTTACAATTGCCAAATAGTGGATTTTTTCTTCTCCTGGACGGATGGGTGCTCACGGGAAGCTCTAAGGACAAACACAGCAGAAGCAAGTTAATTTCAGCATCTCTTACCCAAGTTTCTGCCAACCAGCAGGCCATCTCCATCAAAGAAGCCATGTCAAAATTCAGAATTCATTCTAACATGTTTCAAAACACAACAGAGGAAGTGACACGCACTGGTCTTTAATGTAAGCACACTGAACCACTTCATGTTTCAATGTTGACATGAAGTGCAAGTAAGTGGGCTCAATCCGAAGTTTTATCAACTCCCTGTAACATTACAATTGCCACAGTAATAGTCTGGTAACTACAAACCAGCTTCTCCTAGCTTAATTAGCACACAAGAAACAAGCAAGACAAACAACTGCCCTGTGTCTCCAAATAACGATGGCAACTCGAGATTTGCAGCCCAGGCTTAGGAATAAGAGAGAAAAAGTTAAGTATTAGGAAAGAAGCATCTACAATTTGGAAAACTTTCAGCGCTTCTCAGCCCACATCTTAGTAGGGGTTCCATTGACCACAAGGTCAAACATGGTCAAGTTCTGTCCTAAATACGAATGTTCACCAAAACGCAGTCTCACCTGATCATCTCTGTCCACCTGACAGCCTCCTGGAGCTCCATCAACCTCTCTTTGTATTGATTGCGCTCCATCAGAACCCGGGCCATTTCCACACGGGTGAAGCGGCGGCGCTGAGCTATGGGAATGTTGTCCTGCAGGGGGGAGGAGCACTGCTTCAGCCAACAAAAGATGGAAGGGGATTGATGTTAGTACAGGGCAAGTTGGGAGACAGAAAGACGTATTTGTTAGTTCTCCTCCTGTTCTGTTTGTTTACCCCCTGATTTCCCCGTATGAGGTGCTACTTCTAGACAAGTGATCTCCAAACTATGGCCCAGGGACCTCTGGGGTGTTCTGCAAATCCATGGAAATTAGACTTAGAACCACCACCAAATTGAAAACCCCACCCAGGGACTACTGCCAGCAAGGTGCTTTGATAGTCTGCAAGGAATTATGAGAGTTAACAGTGGTCCGTTGGTCCAGAAAGTTTGGAAACCAAAGTTTTAGTTCATTAGCAAATCCAGTCACAAGCAGCAGGGAACACCACGTAATGCCATCTGTCCCCTCAAGAGGACTAGGAAGGAGGTGTTCTGTTAGTACAAACTAATAAAGGTGTAGGGCACAAGAAACTAAAGAAAGGCCTTTTCCTCTTTGGTGACACAACTTGGCCTTCCAACGAGGGCACATGCAGCTTTGGATTAGGAAGCGATAGGAATGAGATTCTGTTTGTCTCTTTTGAGGAGTAGAAAATGAGAATGACATGGCTAAGATGGGGAAAATATCTACCCAAAAAGAAATCGTAATGATTTGGGCAACTCATTACTAGGAAGTGGTGCTGGGTTGTGCCTAGACTGTGGCAATTCCCAAGCTCAGCCTGGCTGGTGAGTACTGCCAAGAGCTGGAATAGCACTAATTAACCAAGTCCCTCTCCAGCCTCCCTGGACTTGGAATAAACCTGTATTACCAGTCAAAACAAGAAGTGTATAAACGAAAGGGAATTTTACAAACTTTTTTTTTTTAAAAAAAAACCACACCTCCTGTCAGTTCAGCTTAAAATAAATCCAGTCCTCTTCAGCATTTCACAAGCACAACTTGAAAATTTTCCTATCTATCTAAATTCTCAACAGACCAAGTTCACCCCAGTTAAGTCAAGAGAATTAGCTAGAATTGAACCTGCTCCAATACCTTTTACAAAGTAAGAACACAGTAATATCGAAAAGAAGTGTATCTAATACCCTGTCCTAGCAGAGTGGCATTTACAAAGAAAATCTCTGTTACTGCTTTGGTTTGGGTTTTTTTTGGCTACAGCTGGTCTTTGTTGAAAAGCTTCTACCTCAGCCAAAACAGTTTGAAGAGCTGTCATAGAAGAACAGTCCATGAACCTTCTCTGCCTGTATTCTGTAACAGGCAGTACTGGCTTATGTAAAAGAAATAATGAGAAAAACAATGCTGCAAGATTGAGATTACAGAACTAATAAAAGAAGGCAGTTACTGCTGCAAAGCTGTCTGTATAACCTGGATTTCACTGCACGATGTCCTCACGGCTTACAGCTTCAAAGCCAACGTGGAGACAAGCTCTTCTGGAGAAGCCTGACTAGCACAAGACCCCGAGAGAAACCACACTGCACATAGACTGTAATTCAAAATTAGGGAGAACCAGATAAAGCGGGAAAGTGCTGAGCAGGGCACTGCTCTAGCACTGTTCTGCAGAAACCACATCGTGCACAGTATTGCCGCTGTGTCGGCTGCTCATCTTTGCCAAACTATGGTTTGAAAGGTAATCTCATGGCATCTGGCTATTAGCAATGCTCATCAGCCACAACCCACAGTTCACCAGCTTTGCCCTCATCGTTAACGAAGGCAGATCAATCTGCATGTTAGGATTCATATATATGAAGTAATATAGAGTAAGTATATAAACCCCCTTTCCCCGCAGGCATTTTAGTAATGTAATATACCAATTCTGTACAGAGATAGCTGCTTACATCCTCCACCTCCTCTTTGGGTTCTCGTCGGGCAACAATCGCTTCAGATTTCACTCTAGGAAACAGGAAGAAAGGCATCAAACCAGCAAGTGATACCATGGCTGGCCCTGAGGTGTTTTGGGAGGAGAACCATCAGACCAAGAAGGTCTGTCTGCATGCATCACAAGGAAACATTTTCAAACTGTGAGCTAAGTGTACAAATTATGAGATGCTTCTCTGATATTTTTCCCTCTCTCTTGCAGCATGTTACTCTGAACAGCTTCACTGACATCATCACATTTCTTTGGAACATTTGATGTAAGCACCAAAATGACCACTGGAACAGTCCCGCCAATTTCTATTTCAGAGCCATAATCTATGTTCAAATGTTTGACAAGATCTTAACCATGAGAAAACTGAGCCATTATCAGCAGTGAAAATGCTGGCTTAAGTTCTTCTTCTGGGCTGCTTCTGTTTTCAATGCCTCTAATGTGAAGGACAGTTTGCCATAATGGTAAAGAAGAGAACACCAAATCCGTGTTAATAAAATACTTAAAGTATTTATCCGAGTGCTTTTAATTTCTTTAAATTCCACACCGAGGTGCAGTCATGCAGTCCCATTTGAATTACAAGCACTTTTATTAACAGCAAAGACACTGCGGAAAAAAAATGCTGTCTCCATCTCCTAAAAAGGCACACTTCCCAGTTAGAAGTCCATGTCCCTACCATATTATGAGAGACTCAAAAAGGCATTTTAAAAAATCAGACCTATTTCCACTGCCTGTGAGACTACTTTCATTTCAGACATTTTGAACAACGAAGACACCAGTCTGTGATATTCTTGGTGGCTCTGTGCTCAGATTACAGAGACAACCTTCCAGATTCCAGCTGCAAAATAAACACCGTCCTCTGAATAGAGATACCACAGTGCAATGTACAGCTAGTCAAAATGTAATTATGTTGCTTTGAGCTCCGTGGGGCATCTTTAGTTTTATGGATGTGAAATCATCACAGGCTTTGCTAGGCATTCAGGCTTCGGCTTCTCTAGTTTAAGTGGAAAATAAGAAGTGGGATTTCTCCAAATGCTACTTGCATAGGACTTTAAAATCTCTTCTGCCTCTTCTTCTCATTCTTAACATGAACAATGAAACAATTAACAATACTGGCATTTAAATATTGTTTGTGGGAATCTGTATTAGCTCTTTCATTAAATGAATGGGCATTCATTCCTCTCAGAGCTGTCTTGGCTGCTGCGAGGATCAAGCTCTTGACAGTTTTCTTCAAAACTATTGGTTTTGAAATTCCCCTTTTTTTTTTTTCTTTTCAGTTTGCAAATTGAAACTCTGAACACTTCACTCCAGGGAGACTGGATTTGCAGTTGCTGCTTCAGAATCCTAGTCCTGGGGAGGAAAATTCTGCAGGTTTTCTAAGGTTCAATAACCCATTTCAATCCAATGAAAACAACGAACGCTAAAAGTATCTCAGCCACCTACCATCAGCCTTGAAGTGCTCTGTGAGGTACCTTTGAATTCCAATACTAACCTCCATGGGGAAACAGAGTAAAACTAACAGAGGAGGTGGTTTGATCACTCACGTCCTCCCAGCTCCTGGGGCAGGGTGCGAATCACTCACCTTTTCAGCTCCTCCTCCAGCTCCTTGACTCTGGTTTCCATTTTGGCTTTGGCCTGCTTTGTGGCTTCAAGCTCTCCCTTCAGCACTTCTTGCTCTCCAGACAGCTGGTCCACCTTGGCAATCAAATCATTCTTCACAACGTTCAAAGCATTTCTTAAAGGTGTGAAAGGGACAATAAGCAAAAATGCCCAAAACCACCAGCTGTCCATAAGAGAGACCTGAAACTAAAGTCACAGGCACTACAAGGAAAGTTGAAATGAATGTACTTAAACAATTCAGTCCAGCTATAACTCATGGAAAAGTAGATTTTGGCAAGAAGGAGTGCAGAAGAACACAGAATCACCATAATTGGTCAGGATGAGGTTTATCCAGTCCTGTATCCTGACTGACAAACCAACATCTCCTTAAGAAGATGGCAGAATACTGCAGAAAGCAGGTGTAGGGTAACCTATCACCTGCATAATGTTCAAATCTATTTTTAACAGAATGAAGATCTGAAACATGTCTTTCAGAACTGCTGTTATCTGTAATTGTGCATAATTGTGGATGATGGTGATATAAACAAGCATTTCCAATCAGCTCCGAAATATCTTACAATCTTTAAAATCAGCAGTGCCCTATCATAGTAAGTTCTCCAACTCTTCCCTGGGAGTACTTTGCCTTCCTCTTCCTGGCTGCTTAGCTTTAGTATCTGGTTTGCCAGCCTTTCTCAAAAAATAAGTCCATCACATTGTCTGCTTCGCCTTTATCAACTACTAAATCTTTGAAAACTCTTCTCAATAGTAAGAAAATTTTCTTTCCAAATAGCAAACGTTGCAAATAAAAACTTATAAACAGCAATATCCTCACAGAGGCTCAGACTGAGATCTAGATTCCCACTGAAGTTAACTAAAAGCTTGCCATTGATTTCAGTTGGGATCAGATCCTACCAGCACACACCCAGAGACTTCACCCAAGTGCCTGCTGAAAGGAAACAGTTAGGAAAGTTGCTCAGAAGAGCAATTCCTCTTCTACAATTGAAGGAACAAAAAGTATTCAAGAGAATCTGTTAGATAAATGAGCAAGCCCCTATGAGGCAGGAGTTCTGGCCAAGATCTACTTCAAGCTAACATCTCATTTATAACTAGGCAGGCAGTTCAGAGCACGCAACAGTTCCTTACTTGGTCTCCAGTAGCTGCGAGTTCTCCAACAGCAGATTCCCCACTTCTTTGCCCATTCCTGAAAAGAAAGGCCAGGCAGTTTTCACCTGCTCTCCTAGAAATATGAAGCTTGTATGGCACTGCCTGACTCATGCTTGAGGAAGAGAAATCACTTTTGTTAGGCTTCCCTAGGCTTCTGTGTCCTGCTGTGGAGGGAGAGTGGAGTGCGTCTTGCTGAAAGACCATGCTGCACAAGCAAAGACACCCGTGTGTTCTGCTGTGAAGAGCCCAAATGCAGACCTAGCTTCTTACCCCAACTTTCACAGACTCCCTTGAGAGGGACAGAGAGGAGAGCTTCACTAACGCCAGTTAGGGGAAGTCAAGTCAGTAACTCCTGGCTCACCCATGAGCTATTGCAACCATTTTTTATCATCGCTCATACAGAAAGAAGGTAGAAGTTCATGGGTTCTTCACAGAGGACAGCAGAACACTGTCCAAGTTGCTGGCCAGATCTGCACATCAGTGATTTTCTTTCTTTCTTAGTATAAGACAAATTTTCTGTTTCTCAGTACAGATTTGGGATCATGGTTGTGACCACCTTCATGCACATGAAAGGCTTCCCATTATCAGCCTTCCACCAAAGCAATTTTAACAGGACTTTAGATTGTCCATTGCTCCATCTATCTTTAACAGTTTTCTCACGGATGTTTAAAATCTGAAGTCTCAGTCCCATCACTTAAGACCCTCTCTCATCTACATCAGACACGCTGCACTTGCACATGGGCATCAACGTACGACGACTGCAATATGCAGATTGGGTTGCAAGCACTTTGAAAAATCTGTGGCTAAGAGTGAAGGTCAAATTCAGTATTTCATAAAACCAAACAGAAAGGAATTTAGGGACCAAAAGCACATCTGGATTGTTTCCTGTTGCCAGGGACTTGCTGGCTCCCAGCGTCAACTTCTATCTTACAGTGGGGAATAGAGGCCACCTGAGAGCTAAAGGGAAAGACCTCTCCCTGTCGGGGGACAGTACTGAGGGTTGCAGCTCATTTCTCACCACAGGTCCCAGAGCATGAAGAAGTCTCACAACCATCAGTGTTTGTGCAGAAGTGCTCCTCTGTCCTACCTCTTCCTTTACAGCAAAGACATCAACAGTTTTCATGATCTGTTATTTGCTGATTAATTAATATTTGCAATAAAATAAAAACAACACAAACTTGAAGTAAATGGAAGTTAGAGAAACATGGTAGCATACAAGAAGTGAGAACACATCACAACACTCCAACATACAGATCCTCTTCCCACAGTTAAATGGCATGAATTTATGATGGCAAAAGCAAATTCCCAGCAAGAATGAGTAAGAAGCAGCATTTTCAAATAACTTTTGAAACTTTAGTAGACAGATAATTAATCACTTTGATGTTTCAGGCAATGCGTTCTTTGGATGCTGTGTCAAAGAATATTGCAAATAGCAAAAAAGTGAGAGACACTATCTGCAGTGTAAACTGAAGTATATTTTTGGTTTGGTAAGGTGAATGACCTATAGCCCTTTCTTTTGTGGCATGCCACATGTTGAATCGGAAGACCAAGAAGTCAGCTGTTTATTAAGTTATTTTCTTGTTCCTTTTCAGTGATTCTACAAATGATCAAACAAATATTTAGCCAGTAAGACCTTAAAATGGCACATGGACGTTGCAGGTGCTGAGGGACATCAAGGGAAGGAGTTCATCCCCAGTTTTTTTGGACTGAATCTTTTTCCTTCCCATTCTTGAGTCATCTATCCCTCTCTACAGCTGTTTTTGGGAGATAAAGGTTTCTTGTTCCTTTTCAGTGATTCTACAAATGATCAAACAAATATTTAGCCAGTAAGACCTTAAAATGGCACATGGACGTTGCAGGTGCTGAGGGACATCAAGGGAAGGAGTTCATCCCCAGTTTTTTTGGACTGAATCTTTTTCCTTCCCATTCTTGAGTCATCTATCCCTCTCTACAGCTGTTTTTGGGAGATAAAGGAACTCTGGTGAAGAGGGTGAGCTATCATGCCACAACTAAAAGCCATACAGCATCCCAACCATCAGTATCCTCACCACAGCTTCTACCTTATTTGTGTGTGACACAGACACAGCCCAATGCTTTAACCAGCGAGAGGTCTGAAGGGCTAGTCTTGCAATAACGAAATGGATGAAGCCATCCCAGAGCTATAGAATTGACACTATGAGATAACCTTATCCAGGCTGTAAGGGGAGAGCCCTGCTCTTGGGAAAAAAAACACTGTGGAGTGACTAAAAGGAGATCTCTTTACCCCTTTGTGGCGTGGAGCAAAGGGAAGAGAGGTCTGGACAGAGCCCTGTCTAACAGAGCCCATCCTACACTGTCCACCACCCATAGCCAGGCAAATAGTGTGAAGCATCAAAGTGGATAATCAACTACACGAAACAGAGGAGAATCCCCAAACCACCACTACCGACCAGCTGTGTCCTGCTTCTTGGAGAGGTGATACCACCATCACAAAAAAACAAACCAAGGGAATGCAAGACATATGGAGGGATGTTGAGTGAATGGAAGAAATTCAGAAAAAAATCCACGTTTAAAAAAAAAAAAGAAAGAAAGGAAAAAAAAAAAAAGAAAAAAGGCCTTCGCCTTACCAAAGAAATCATCCCGTACTATGAGAGCCATCCCATACGAGAAAGGGAACAGAAAGAGATGGGGACAAAGGGGAAGAAAGGAAGAGAAAAAAAGCAGCCATTAAATACCAGTCTGTAAATAGCAAACAGAGCAGCTCATCAGCATGTGTACATCTGTGTGTGGTGCCAGTATATGTGACGCTCAGTAGTAACTAATCTGCACCTTGTCCTGCTGCAGCCTGGCCTAACAGGGATTTACACCCAAGATGTCAGGACAAGCTCGAGATGAGCTCATCTGTTTCTCCCGTCTTCATTGTTTCCCCTGGACTACACGTTTTTGGGTTTCCCATCCCCCCAACAAAGGTAGTTCAACAGACATTATGAATAGGGTGAACGAAGGACAGGGGCAGGAGGAGACACAAAAGGGGGGGTGGATATCAAAGCTCTCATCTGGCCTTTTTGCATAGGCCCAAACCACCTCCGCACTGCGACAAACTCCAACTCAGCTTCAGCGGGAGGTTTTCTGTGAAAGGACCACGAAAAAGTGACTTACAGTAAAAACAGTTTGAACTAAAAGAAAGGATGATGCCATCCCTTTCTTTTGTAACCTCACAGAGCCAACACCAAGAGGTGCCGGGCGAAGGAACATGACAGAGCTCATCGCCGCACAGCATTACACCATCACGCTGCGTAAGTCACCTGCCCCTTTACTATAGGGAAAACTTCATCCAGTTTGTCCTGAAATCCAGAGAGATCCCCTTGACTTCATCTGAAATTGCATCAGGGCCCAAGTGCGTTTTATGGAAAGGTGCAAAGCTTCTGACGACAGAGCGTGGCCCTAAGGCAGTGAGTCTCCTTCACCAAAACAGAAGACAGAGCTATCACTTAAACTCCTGCCAAAAAGACAAAGCTTCAACAAAAGACAGAGGCTTTGCCACTCTAATCCGTCAAGAAAGTGTCTTTAATGTCACTACAGCTATTCCAGAAGAGGGCCAGTATGCATGGTTCGCTGAGAGGAGAGTGGGAACCTAACTCAGTCCTGTGCCCACCCGAGCTCTGCTCCAAGCACAGCACCCGTCCTGACAGGAAAAAAAAACCACTTTGAGCCCCAAGACCTTGAGTGACAGGCCAGTGTAACACAGTGGAGCAAACCTGCAGAAAGCCACACAAGAAAAGCTTATTGAAACGCAGCAGGCGTGTGAGCACAGAGCGGGGATGTCCTGCTGCCCAGGGACCCACCAGTGCAAGGCAACCAAGCGAGGTGAAGGAGGGAGAAGTCCGCAAAGCCAACCGTGTTTGGACAAGAGCAGGGGAGTATCACACGTGTATACCACGTCATTCGACCTCAACAAGGAAAAAAGAAACAAGAAAGGAAACTGAGCAGAGGAGATACACACCTGAGAACTCCCCTATGGGCCATGTCCAGCGAAGCACAGAGAGACAAGGGAAAAAAGGAAGTGAAAAAAGGATCAATCAGTGACTGAAACCAACAAAATAAAAATTTTGTTCAAAAAAAAAATTAACAATGATTCAGCCATTTCAATGTCAAAAGGCATGAAATAGTAAGGACACGACCTGCCATGACTGTAGATGGCATGACTCTACATACAGGACATAAAAAAAATCAAGGGAAGGTAACCCGTGGTATAACTGCAACCACATGCCTCAGCTACCCCCACTTTTCCAGGCATGAATCTCAGGCAATCGCATCTTCCTGGACTGGATAAACCTTTATTTTCTCTTTATTTTTGCTTTATTTAGTCATGTACCACTAAATGCAGAACAGCTAGTTCCCACTACCTTCTCATTTCCCCTCCCCTAGATCTTCTGATAATAAATGTGCTCTTCAATGATACTTCAGCTTGCAAAAGACAATTAGTTGCATTTAAAAACTTTTTTTTTTTCTTTTTTACAGTGCAGTGCTGGGACTCAGTTTGATAATCCCATTTCAACTTCTGTACAAAAAACTATACATAAACTTACCGCTAATATGGCTGAATTTCTGTCTTCATCACAAAACCCATTATTTGAAGGGAGGATTTAATCTCCAAAGCAAACAGTTGGGCATCCTAAAACTGAAAGGAAGGACCTGCCCATAGCGCACAACCAAACTGCTAGTGCTCCTTCGCGTCCAGAAACTCTTGCGATAGTAAGAGCAGGAAGGAGGAGATGGGAGAACGGGGAGCCTTCCCAGGACTGGGAGGTAAGAACCTGCGATTAACAAGTGAATACGCAGGAAAACAGCCAACTAGAGTTCCTAAGGCTGTAGTGAGAAAGGAGGGAATTTGGTCTACAATTACCACTAGTAAATAATTGTTCTCATTCTACATTTTTCTCCAGAACACTTCCTATACAAACTCATGTATGTAAGGCAGTATTAGAGGCAGGGGGGGAACCCACATATTTTATTTATTATTTTATATTCAAAAATTGCAATAAAGAGTGCCAATTTTGTACCAAGAGATGTTGGCCGCTTTGCAGATATCCAGAAGGAACGAGTGAGATTTTCCATTCAAGAAACAGACTTGCCTGCCAGCTACTGCTCAAAGCTAATTTCTCTAAGATCCTTCTATTTTAAAGTACTCTTTAATGAGATTTCTTTTTCTTTAAGAAACTGAGTCCAAAAGGAGAGAATATGCTTTGAAGACTGATTGCCAAGTTTTGAGAGAGACTAGAGGAAATATTCAGATTTCACTTAGGTGGGGTAAACTTCATTAATTCTTCTGATTTACAGAGACGAGTGAGCTCCAAATACGACCCATAGTGAGAGAGAACTCTTTCGGCTAGTGGCTCTTGTTTCTTACATCATGTCCATAAAGCACAATTTCCTCTGTGGCTCTTCAGATTCAAAGGTACAGCAGGAAGAGAGAACAATTTATCTAACAAAAAAGGCAAAATTTTGAATAATGTTGACAGATTTGTCAGTACCAAGATCTACCCTTTTGCTTCCACCTTTACCAGACTTTCTTAGTGCCTTCTATTGTGCAAAGCCCCGGAAAAAAAAAAAGTACTGATCTCATTTCTTGGTCAGAGACATGACCTCTAAGATCTCTCTCTGCCTTCCTCCCTTTGTACAATCCTGGTAACATCTGTGTTCATTTTAAAGAACACTTTTATGTGGACAGAGTCAGTAGCCAGAACTCAACAAAAGGATTAATTAGATTAACATTTCTCACAGGAAACTCACAGAACTACCTGATTTTATCACAGCCCATCTCCCAGGTTTGAAAAGGAACTAGGAGAAGCCTTCCTATTCTGCTAGCCTGCCGTGCAATCACCTGCAAGGGTTTTGCTGCTCTGCTCAAACCAGAAAATTGTCCCAGCACAGAAATGTACTCTTCATAAGCCACACTTACATGGGCACTGTTCAACAAAGTTTCTGTACATTTTTATTACAAGTGGTAACTGCCAAACAACAGATGTCTCACAACTCAAAAGCAATCGCTGGTCTTTGGGCAGCCTTATTACTGGAAGAGGTGAAACACCTTTGACTTTAACTGAAACCGTGGTGACCAACCTTGCAAGATTTGGGCAACTAAGATCTTTGGCTCTTTCAAAGCAACAGTTTGCATTTCCCACTGATCACTGGGTCAGACTACAGGGTAATCCAAAGAGAAAGTGGATTCCCAGAAGGCAGGCTTCCAGAAGTGGGAAACAGGTTGTCTGAAGCAGTTCGTGCACCAAGCAAATAATTTTCCTGAATAATAACTCTTAGAAGCTGACAATCCCTGATGCCCCAGCCATTTTGGGGAGAGAAGGAAAGCAGCAGTTGGCACAGTGATTAGTGGAAGATAACCATATAATCAACCATACACTCTCCTAGATAGGGAAGAACCTGAGGACCAAGATAAAATAGATGGGCAATGGCAAGATTGTCCGTGTTTTTAATGCTTTGATTCTGCTGGGAAGAGAGTTCCCAATAATGTATGGGAGCTAGCTAACCAAAATTCATTCCACAGCAGGTAGATGAAACTTTAACTGTCACATGTAGTTCCTATTGTCATCTTCACTTTAAGCAGAAGTCCCAGCCCTTCTGCAATGACTGCTAACATCCAGGTGATTCTCAAACCTGGAAATCTTGCTTCTCCTTCTAAGTTCTTAATTTTATAAATATCTGCACACGTTGGCTCCAACTGCAGGAAAGAAAGCCTGTGCTTTCATCTTGACTCTTCCGTAGATTTTTTTCTTCCAGCAATTGTGAGTTGGAGCTGAAACAATAGAAGTTTTAACACTTCAGGCAATGGTTGTCAATCCGTGCAC
This sequence comes from Fulmarus glacialis, assembly GCF_000690835.1. Taxonomy (NCBI): domain Eukaryota; kingdom Metazoa; phylum Chordata; class Aves; order Procellariiformes; family Procellariidae; genus Fulmarus; species Fulmarus glacialis. Next base: position 36,230 of record NW_009235215.1, read on the forward strand.
GAGAGCTCTCTTGCATGTTGCAGGGCTAGCACCATGCTTCTACAAAATAAAAAACCTATCCATGTCAAAAAGGTATTGCAAGCATTTTGATGATAATCTGAAACGTGTTCTTACATTCCAGTGACACTATTGCCTATAACAGTAAGAATTTCACAGATTTTTGTCTTTGATAAAGCAAGAAGTATTGCATTGACCTCCTTTCCAGTCTTCAGTCCACGTCTTCATGGTTAAGTCTTCAGTAGTAGGGTAAAATCTATCCTCTCTGCAGAAACATACCCTTTTAGAGGGTCCTGATACAAGACTCATATTCAAAGGTGATACAAGTATCTTCCTCATTTAACTTCCACAAAGGTGAGCTGCTGCAGATCTGTGCCATGATTCAGCTCATCCTGTTCTGGACATATATACAGAACCAAACTTAAAAGATTATCCATAAGCAGCTCTTACATCAGTAATCACCACAAAGGAAATGTACACTTTCAGATCAGATCTCTTGCTACTAAATGCATAAAAGGCATATTGTTGGAGTCCTCATCTCTCCTTAAATCAAGCAGTAAAATGGCAAGTGAGCTACACAGTTATAAACTTTGTCAGCTGCCCGTATTGTCCGAGTATTCAAAGACCACTCATATTGTCCTGATTCAGGAAAACAGCCAGCAGGACTTAAGAACATGCTTAAATTCTCTCATGAATTAAGGTCTAGATACTCAAGAGTCCAACACCAAAAAGTATGGCAAGGGCTCAGACTGCTACCTGAGGCAAAGCTGCTTCTCTGACTGCTTCAAAGTCCTAGTCAGGAATACGGAATATAACCAGACTTCAGGTATTACAAGCTCCTTCAAAATCAGCCTAAAAAGTGAATTACTACATCTCTTAGACTGACTCTAAAAGTGTAAAAAATGCAATACAGACCATAGTATTTCCTTATCATTTAAACTTCAAAAACTTAAAAAAAGGAGTTACTTTCTTGCAAATTTCAAACAAACTCTCTATTCCAAGTGAAATTCCTAGTGTGTAAAATTACTGGGAGGGGGGGGAAATTTGGGGGAGGAAGCAGAAGGAACAGATTTTGTCTTCGAACTGTTTGTGTGTTTCCTATAGAAAAACAACTTATGCACATGAAGACAACCCAAATAAAAGTTACCCAACAGTTTAAGTTATTTTCTAAGTAAGCATTACTGTACTGCAGGCACATATTTCAGCCACATAATGTCTCAATTTCCATGCCATTTTTTAAAAAGCTAAACATCACAGTTCTGAAAAAAAAAAAAAGACAATTTAAGTGCTTCTAGAAGCTTAATATAGTTGTCATTGTACCAGAGAAAACAGAATAGTTCTAAGCAAGTTTTTACCTAGCAGATCTGCTCCTTCATCAACATCTCCGATAACCTCGGACCCCGCTGTGGAAAGTTCATGATACAGAGAGTCTGTGTTGATGCCAAACGCTTTGTTCACAATCCCCTGTGTTTGGGCTGTTGTTGGAAGAAAAAAAAACAAACCATGGACTCTTGTTACTTGGCAACATTTAAGCTAGAACATTTCTCTCTGAAATACTGAGCATCCCAGACCATTGTGATGAAAACCCTGAGAGCACATTCCACCTGCTCACCATGGGCTGATTCAGGGAACGTACTGAGTAAAGAAAAAAGCATGTTTTATTTCCCATATGAAGTACAAGTACCCATCATGCACAACCGCAAAGCTCGCCCAGCTGACTTCCTTTTAAATCACAATAGCTAAAGACTATTCAATATTTGATAGAAAAATTTCAACTCGCAGAAGCTCTCAGCTCTGACTTTTCAGAGTCTGCAAAGATTCCCACACTCCTATCAATTTAGATAGCAACCTTAGCAGTAAGAGCAGATAAGGACTCAAATGCTGAAAACAGCGATGGTCTTTTTTCTTCACCAACTAGTAAGTGAAATGAGCCTGAAGGGTTAGTTTCTTCTTCGGGTCAGCCCATGTGCCGAAATGCTTCTTCACATGTCAGCAAAATGTATTTCATTAAAGGCAAACCAAAGTTAACGTTTTCAAATCATATCATATGGGAGCACATTTCCACCTCTTAGTGTCTTTGGTACCATCACGAATCTTCTTGCATTTCTTGACAGTCTCATGGTTAAAACAGAAAATAGCTGTTACAGGAGGTGACGGTGAGGCAACCTCTGGGATTGTCACTGCCTACTCAAAAAATGGTCTTAATGTGGGTATAAACACCTTTAAGTGCCCTGCCTTGTGTGAGGGCAATCAGCCAGCACGAAGAGTCTGTGCAATTTTTCCAGCAGTCTAACAGAAAGGTCAGTACCACTGGAGATCACCTCAAGTTGTGTGGCTTCATTCTTAGATAAATCAAGTCTCGGTGACAAAGCCTGGAGGTTATAAATGAGGTGCAGTAGCTGTCTCTGATATTGAAGTTACAGCATATTGCAGAGAAAAGGAAAAAAAATAGTGGTTTTTTTCAATTACAGAAAAATTATAGCTTCCCAGACATCTGAGAGCACTGAGGAGTTACAGATGGGTGCCATGACTGCACCAGAATTAATCAGTTCATGCAGTCTAATGCACAGCACAAGTGACAAGAAGTAACCAGCACTCAGCGTCTGACCTGAAGACCCAGTTCAGCTTGAACCTACCTCTTCAGCACTCAACTTTCAGAAGCTGTATATATCTCAAAAGCATTCTGCGTTTAAAGCAGCAAGCACACTATTCAGCAGCTCCAGAGTTAGCTTGTGTCTCCTGTAGCTTTCAATCTCACTACCTGGATCAGAGATCACTGCCTGAAGAGCTCCCAGTGTAGCAACCCTCTCCGTTCCCTTCTTTTCCTTGGGTTTGACCAATTTTCAATCCGATCTCATCAGTCACTTTTGTCTTCCCCACACAGAGCTGTTTCGGCTACCTAGATTCCTCCTGCATCTGACCCTAAAAATTGTCCATGCATCCTACATATTCTAAGGAGAGCTTAACTGTATGTGGTTTCACAGTTGAGAAATGCATCTTTTATTGCTGCTCAAACCCTTCTCGATGAGGGTGCTCAGCAGGGGGAATCCAGTCCAGATTTGGACTGTGAAAAAATCTTGCCTTAACTTTGTCAGGGTATCTTCTGCATCCCTGTAAGAGCTAGGGGTTATTTTTGCTGGTGTTGTGCCAAATTACCCACTGGATGAGGGTAAAAATTAATTAATCCTGTAAAATTAACCACCAGACCTTAGTAAAAATGAATTAAGGTACCTAGACCAATAATTCTAGACTAACATAAGCCTCACAGAAATATGGTGCCAAAATTAACAGCCTTTAGGAAGCCTCCTATTAGCACAAAACAGGTGATGGATAGGAACCGGAGCAGCAGAATAGTTCAGTAAAAGTCTGCTAATTCAGAGGACTCTGTCGAGCTCCCGAGTGCACTGCTGGGTCAAAACTGCTCTGACCAGACTCACCTGGGACCCACACCCACCCACTGGTCCAAGAGCTCCCTTTAACCTCAGGCCTGCGCCTCCAGTCCTTCTGTGAGCTACACTATAGGTGTACCTGTCTTCAGCCCTGCCTCCTGCTGCTCAGGGGTAGCACCGGAACCTAATTCATCCCCTTGCCTTGTCTGGAGCTGCTGATGGAGCTCGTTATCAGTGCTTTGCCCTCTCTGCTCAGAACCTGCAGGACTGGGATCGCTGGGGTTACTCCTGCTTGTCCCTCCTCATGGATCAGCTGTGCTCCTGCTCTTCAAATACTTGAAAAAATTAAAACTGAAAAAAGCTTGAGGTTTTAAAACTTAATTCAGAACTCATCTCTTACTAGACAAATGCATCTTTTCCCTCTTCCTGACAGCTTAAGCCCATGTCCCCTTTGCCTGTCAGACCTTTTGTTGCTCCGTCTCTCTGTCCTCCCTCATCCAGCATGGCAAACAAGCCCAGTTCTGGGTCAGCTGGACAGATCCTTCTGCAGATAACCAGCAGACATTTGCCTTCTCTGGAGAACTCAAAGGTCAGGTCAGGACCCCTCATATTCGCACTAGGCAGAATATATGGACTTTCTCACACAGCTGCATCTTGAACTCAGTGTGAGCCACATCATCCATTCCTCGTTCCTCATAAAACCAAGCGAAAGAACACACAGTGAAAAGTCACAATCAATACCTGTTACCAGTGCGTTCCAGGCGGGGGTCTTGACACATATCCAGCTCTGGAGTAGAGTCTATAATGTCCTGAACATCAGACCACTCATCACTGCTCCCCATTCCTAGGTAAGACAATACATACGATCTATAGGATCAGGACTTTCACACAATGGTGTTCCTTGATGGGACTTTTACAGCTTTGAATATCAAGGTTTCAAAACTTCATGGTGTCGTGTTCAAAGTCTTAAAATAGGAACAGAAACTGGCTGATCATCTAGAGTCACAAGTGCACCAGTGCTGGGAAGGTGCCCTCACAATTCCAGAGCAGGCAGACCATAAGCATCCCCTCCCTGCCACCATACCAGAGGGTCTCCAAGGTCATTGGCCTGAATCCTCATTAAGAAGTGATAACCAGAAATACTTCATCCATTAAAATAAATTCCAAATAAACTTTTTATCTGTCAGTAAAAACTCTTCAATTACCATGCAGCTTTAGCTGAAACAGAAGACAACACAGTGATTTTCTGTATAGCTTCACAGAGATCACTGTAGTTGTGAATTGGCACTATTTAGTTTTAATAGAAATAATTTTTCAATACAAATTCTCAAGTCTACAACTAGTTTAGATGCCCACTACAGTGAAATTTCACTTAAAAACTGATACATGAAATCTACTCTGGTTTCTGTATATAATCTACAGCCTGAAGGCAGTATTTAAAGAATAAGGAACTTCCTCCTCAAGTCACATTTATTGGATACCAAACTGTTCAAAAGCTCAGACTTGCACCTATTCTAAACAAACAATATGAACACAGTGTCTGTTCACACAAGAAATTCTTGAAGGATTAAAGACCTAATTTGTAAACTACGTTAGTCCCTCAATGGTGTCAGATGTGAAATTTTTGACCTTTCCGAATGGCCTCAGTAGCCAAATATACAAAGCCCATGACAACTTGAGTGTTGATTTTATTCTTTTAGGCTGGCATTGTGCACCAGCTGGCAACAAATGCCATGTTTGAAGACAAAGCGTGATGTGTATCTGTTGCCAAAGTAGGCATCCATACACCAGTGGTTCTCAAAACAGAAAACTTCCAAAACAGAGGCTGGGAAGCTTTTCTGCAAATACCTTTGAGTAGCTTTTTTTGGTAGTTCAGCTCTAAGGCATTTGCATCACTGACAGACATTTTAATTATAGATGCATAAAATACATAATTAAAATTCAAGTATCTGTGTTTCTCCTCAGCATGGAGATCCGATTTTGCATTACATGTGAGAAATAGCTGAAAGGTTGAATATGCAGAGCACATAGGAAAGATACAACTATCTGCCTTGAGCAGATTCCACAATATGATACTTCCACCAAGAAGAAAGAAGCTTTCACATGCACAATGACTTCAGAGTTGCAAACATATAGAAAGAGCAGACGTAGAACCAAGAAAGCTACTGATGGTAAATGAGCTTGTAAAGCAGCAACTGTAAAAATAAGGGTAAGTATTTACAGGGCATTCGAACTACTGACATCCATGCTCAATTTCTCTGATACCAATGCTTATACTGACTTGCCTTGGCCAGGATCATCACACAGATCACAATTTAACAGTTAGCTATGCAGAAGCCATACACTTTTATGGAGAACTACACTAGTTTCTGGCAGATTGACATCTGTGACCCTGGGACCCCCTCAGCTGCTAATATAAATACAGAATGGGACTCAGTTACGACAATTCTCATTCAAATGCTACAACAGAAGATGTTACATGTTGTTTTATAGTCTTAATTTGTTAGGAACCAGCTTGTGAATGTTAGCAGAGGAATTTCCTCTGTATTACTTAGGAAAAAAGATGATCATCTGGTTCAGATGCTAACGTCAGAGACATATACTCATCCCTGTGCTCCTGCACAGACTTTCCTTATGATATTCAGCTAGATTTACAGTCCTTTTGTATGTAAGTTCATGACCTGTAAAACAGATCACTTCTCATTTCTGAAGGCTGCTGCAAGTCTAAATACGTTACAGGCTGGGAGTTTCTCAGATACTACATTGGCACTGCTATATTAAAAAGCACAGAAAGGGGCTTTTATCATGTTATTACACCATGTTCTTTATTTAAACAGCCTGGTGCTAAAGGCTTAGATGAGGGCTTTCCTGACAAGAAATCATTAATTCAAATTACTAAAGCACCCAGGAAGTGGAGAGAAAGCAACCGTAAATTCCAAAGATTCGGGGGACTTCTTATATGAGAAATAGACTAAAAGAAAACAGCTTATTTAGCTGAGAAAAACAGCTGGATATAATTGCTATTTTTAAACACATCAAGGCGTGGGATAAACACACAGAAGGGAAAATAACTATTTAACCTGACTAATTTGGCATATGAACAACCGGATATAAAATACTTATGAATAAATCTGGAGAGAAAACTAAATGGAAGCTTTTAACTATCATATTGATGAGGTCCAGAAACAGCTTTCCAAAAGCTCAGTTAGACTAAGATGGGACTTGACTGTTCATGAAGGAGGTTCTATGACATAGATGAATGCAACTGCAGGGGACTGAACTCAATAACCTATTTGTATCCTGGATGTTTGTGAAACTATTCATATCACTGACGTTTTAAAACTTTGCTACCCAGAAAACTGCTAGCATCCAATTAGCCCTGTCTCGCTCACGTATCTTTCTAAGTAAGGCTACCTCAAATTCTGTACGTATGAAGCTGATTACCCCTCAGTCTCCCAGCTTCTTCCTGTAACAGAGGGACACAAGCACTGGGAAGTCAATTACTTTAATGACCAAGTACCCAAGCTCCAGCTTCCATACCTATGCTGACATTCCTCATCTCCTGCGTGACCTGGACTTCCATGTTCCGGCTGTTCCGCTTTTCTCGTGCCCTCTTATTGCTCTTGGTTGTGCCACTGTATTCGCTGATGGGCTGGATGCTCTCGTTCAAGGGTGTGACGGCAGCAGAGGGCACAGATGACGTGGGAGTGTTGGACTTGGTTCCAGTGGTGCTCGGTGTGGCAGCTGCTGAGGACTGCCCAGATTCGGACATTTCATCTTGGGGGCACTATGGCAATTCCAGGGTGGGGGAAGAACAAAAAGTGAAAAGCACAGCTATACATTTCAATTAATCTCCCATTTGTTGGTGTATGGCTGCCTTAAAGCATTATGGAGAATGAGTCTTGCTTGCTGTACCAGCTACACGTCCAGTGCTTGCTGGTGACACTAGGCACTGCAACCACAATGAAGCAGTAAGTTCTCATGCTGAACTCAGCAAACAAATCCCACCTGTGAAAGGACTGATATCCTTCCTCCTTTACTACTAAACGTTGTTCTTCACAAGTCACATCAGTATGTGATCTCTTCATCATGCATGTCAGGAAAGGTGGCCTTTCATAAGTGAAAAGCACCTGCAGCTCACACTGACTATAGTGGAAGCTGAAGGGCTTTGGCACTTGCGGTAAGCCAGGCCAGTGTTTCCCAAGACTGGAAGGCAACATGGATATTGCTTGGGAAGGATCTCAAGTGGCCTCTTAGAGGTCTTGGATGATGTCATTACTGTAAGCCATCAACACAACCTGGATGACAGAACAGCAAAGTGGTTTTGACACTAAACAGCAAAAACAAAGCAGATACCAAGCTGGGATGGTCTGAATTTGCTAGCACAGGAGACCTGTGTCCCCATACCACCTTATGCAGAAGCTAGCCAGGCATGGGTCCAGCTTGACAACACAGTAGAAACAGGTGTGACCTCCCCACTTCCAAATGACAGGACAACAAGATCCAAGAATTCAAAAATCAGAAGCTGACAAATTAACATAGGAGATGGATTCCCAGTGTGAAATGCGCACAAATGGCTCGCAGTTTTACAGACTTTACAGCCCTATTTCTTGTAATACCACCTCCTGAAAAACGTGGGAGGCTTTCAAGGCTCTATCAGGATTTTATACTGTGACCCTTGTTTGTCAATTAAAACAACACTGCTTCACAGTCAGACAACTAACATCTTGACCAATCCTGTGATCACTCCCAGACCCAAATGAAATCTCCCCATTCTTCATGGCAGCCCACTCTAATTATTGCCTGCAGGGAGATGACAAAATTAATGTTGAGAGTTGTATGTGATAATGAGTTGCAACTGGGTGCAGTGACATTTAGCATCTGCACATCCAGACCCAGCTTTAATCTTTACTACTTGTCTCTCCCATCCTGTGCAAGTACTAGAAAGATCCTGATTCTGCCCAGAGGCTGCTCTGAGCCTCCCAACCTTGGAGCTGTGACGCTGTTTCACTTCACTAATTTGGAAGTCTCCGTCTCTTGTTCTAATTATAACTTTACAATATGACAAAAAAATTCAAAATGGCATGAGAGAGAAAACTGAAAAAAATGTTGACTTAACCCTTTGCAGCCGTATTTTTTTTTTTAAATCTGGAATCTTATTAAGATCTTCCTTTAATTAGACTGGCCTCTATACGTCTATCTTAAAATACCCTGCTGTACATTGCATGGTGGAAGTCAAAGGTTTTACATTGCATCTGTGCATTTATATTGGAAATTTAAGATTTTTTTAAAACTGCATTACCATTAAATACGTGAAAAACATTTTGTATATAGTTTCTGCATTGTCAGTCCAAACAGCACCCACATTCCTACATGGACATTCAAATAATCTCCCTGCAGATTTGCTGATTTTAGCATTAAGACTGAGATGGGAACTTTTCACTTAGGCTGCTACATGTGAAAACCACACTTCCCACCTCTGTTTCATCTTCCTGTTTCAGGAGCTACTTTCCTAATATGTAAAGAAAAAAAATCAAGCCAGGTGAGAGAACAAATATGATCCAGTACGCCTTGTACTATTTCAACTACCAGTTTGCCTGCTGTGCTTTCTAATGTACAAAGGGACAAAGAGTATCAAGTGTAAAGTGCAACCATAAAACCTCTTTCCCCAAACAACATTTCTGTTGCATGAAAGGATTCAGAGATGTTCTTGTACCCACTGTAAGTCTATAAGCATAACCAAAGCCCATGAGCATCTTAGCACTGTAAAAGAGACACCCAGGTGGGTCCATGTGTCATTTCTTGTTCTTAGGAACTAGACGTCATTCAGAAAGCCTGTATTAAGAAAGCCAGTGTCTATAGGGCAATATTTGTATCAGAGATATCCTGTAACTTCTTGTTTATTGACATAATCTGCCCCTCACTCAGAACACACCAGTGAGTAATTACCCTGGTCTTTCACTTACTCTTTGGTTATACATCTGAGTTTTATATTTACCTAGAAAAAATACTTTATCAACGTACCAGCCTGCGTTGGAGAAATTCCTCCCAAATGTAAATGCTACTAAGGCGCTTCTCTTCTCAGTCCAGAACCTCTACTGATCTTTGCTGGTATCTTCCTTCTATTGTCCCAAGCGCTTCGTTAATGCTAAGTATTCCACTAAGTGTATGGCTCTCCTCTACAGCGTAGGAGGCATTCTCCATAACCCATAGCTCACCCAAAGAATACTCTCCACAACCACCACTTACCTACAGCCATACCTGTCAACCTCCTAAACATCAAATGTGTAGTAGTGACCTCCAAAATGCATTGCAAAGGCCCAACATTCATAGCAGTCATATGTCACCATGAGAAGCCACAATTGTATGGTTATAACACTGAAAGCATAGTACATAAAAACAAAAATGTTAAGGACTTTCATCTCCAAAACATTATATAAAATAAATGTACAACTGAATGTAAAAATAAAATATAATGACAGCAGCTAAAACAGAAAATAGTAATAATAAGTACACAAGGACACTTAAAATATAACTACAGTATGGCCACTTTAAGAAGGAAAACTAGTCAGAAAAGTCAGGATATACATACTGGGAAGGTGAGTCGTGTGTGTGCAGTTGATGTCAGTGAAATATCAGAGCTGCTGAAGAACAGGCAAGGAGTGCATGAGCAGTACTGCTGAGATTTCAGTCATGCAAAATACTTAAGAAATAGCATTCCAGACAGAGAGCGTGCAAGAAGCTTGCAGGAGGAAAATCTCCATTCCAAACTGCAAATCTAGTAAATCAGTCAATCTTGTGATTACCTTTAACTATTCATAGGTTTGCTCCATACTCTTAAGAAATCCTCCGTAACATGCTACCCCATCCAAGTCTTCCACAGCCCAAGCTCTCTAACTCCACCCTACCCGCTAACCTCCTTAAAGCTGGCATCCCACTTCTGAGTTTCCCTAATGAGCACCAACACAAATCCCAGCACTACCCATCAGATACATTTGGAGTAGCACACTACTACTTCTGCACAAAGCTTTCTTGTAACCAGAAATGAATTTTTTTGCCTGACACCACCACCACCAAATCACTAAGAGATCCAGTTCAGTAACCCTCCATTATCTGAACTTGGACATCAAAGCTTCCAATTTATCTGGGTTCCTGTTGCACTCTCCTGCAATGCAGACGCTGGGTTATAAGTGAGATCCACTCAACTTCTTTCAGAAATTCTGTAATGGTACCGCTTGAAGAATTACGCCTTAGCAAGTCTGTGGAAGATGGATCTAACCCCAACATCCTCCCAGCTCTTCTCTAAAAACTAACCCCTGCCGCACACGCCTGATCGGTAGAGAGCTCAAGGGCATGTTCACACCATAGTGTGCAGCACTGCCTGGAGATCCCAAGGAATAAACTGGTTCCAGAACCAGAAGTGGTCTCTGTTCATTTTGGTTGCTGTCTGCGTCCTTGCAGCAGTGTTGTGTTGGCACAGCACTAGTCTGAAGAAACGTATTCATGCTCTATCTTCATTTCCACCATCCTTAATTACGTTTTTGCCCTGTGGCATTACCATTCCCTAATTCCAGGCAAAACTCTCCAGAAATGACTGTAGGACCCAACTGGCATTCTGCAAGTTGCTACACTTCCCAGACTTCTGTGCCTCTAACACTAAAAAAAGGCTGCGTTCCAAGAACAGTCTCCATCCTATCCAAAGATCTTGCTTTTGGATTTCCAACTTCCATGATTGCAGAGGGCTGATGAAGTGCTAAGGTTTGTGCTGTGCTAGGCCTGGCTACTTTACAAAGGTAGTGTTAAAAAAGGGAAGTTGCTGCTTTGTTTTCTGCATAAATTTTGAATTTGTCTAAATTTCTTGTGCTATGCATCATGGAGGCCACTCCTGCAGTGTCCCTCAGGCCAAAGTACCATTAATGTAATCTGGAGACATGCAGAATGGGTACAACAACAAGTTGGGCTTTTTCTTTCTTTGGTTTTTTTTTCCTCCTCTTTGCCTTTACTGCCTCGATGTATTTTACAAGATTAGTTATTTACAACTTCTCAAAAGGACACCAGTCCTTAGATGTGACATATAAAACACCTGATGTTCTACAAATTCCAGGCAGAGAGAAAGTAAACTCTCTCAGGCACTTTTAAAGCAGACCAGAAGCTCTGTGAGATACTGGTGGACTTACTGTAAGCTGTGCTGGGTAGATGCACCACTGGCTCTCAGGCCTGTCACCGGGCATTTGTGGAACATCATTCAAAGAGAGGAATTTGGTGGGATCCTGAACACAAAGACTTTGAGAAGTCTACTGGTACAGCTCATGGGAAATGTGGGTCACCATGTGTAGTCTAAACTGTAAACAATTGCAGTGACCTGTCAGCTAAGAGTACAACATCTGGGTCTTTCAGCTCAGACCAGTCTCTGAATGGCAGAGCAGAGCACCACAAGCAACAGGCAGAACCATGGCAGCTGCTTCAGCGCAGTTGCAATGCTGTGAGGTTTTTGGCAAGCCCCAGTGCAGAAGGCAGTGCATTGAAGGTGACAAGTGTATTGAAGGTAGACAATGCAAGTCTAGAGCAATGACTAGATATATGAGGAACTGAAGACCTTTAAGCACAGTGCAAGACTTGGGCATCCAGGAAGGATTAGGAGCCCTTTTTACTGAAGATAGGAAGGCCAGAACAGTGACCAGTCAAAAAGGACAAACACTGGAGAGCAAGCGCAATCCAATGCCTCGTCCCAGCTGAGGTGCAAAAGCATGGCTCTTATCAAAGGGGAGAAAGGGGACAAGTTCCACCATTTCCTCTCCCAAATAAGCTGTAAAAAAGTAAAAGATTTATCTTCCCTAAATCCCTAACTGCCTCTCCACACATTCCTTTCAACTTGGGGCCAGCCAAGTAAAGGAGATTATCACTGAGACAAGAAGCTTGAGGAGCTGTGTCAAATCCCTCAGGCACCATATGCCAGATGTGCAAAAGAATGTCCTCCCACCCACAGCACAGGTACCAAAGGAGCAGACGCACAGCAGGGAGAGGCTGCAAAGGGTTACGGACACAGATTGGTCTCCATCTTAATGAAAACGTGGGATGCTATTGACAGTGGGAGAGTGGGAAACCCTTGCTCCATGATGGTCTATAAAACCTTGTAGCTGGAGTTGGACTGCAGCTGGCCGAGGTCACTCAGGTGCCAGTGGTCCAGTGTTGGGACGATCTTGGCCCCTATCTGCCCACGTACCATGCCATCCGCGAGGGGGAAGACATTCAGAGAGTTAGGACGTTCCTTCCTGCTAAAGAGAGAAACAGAGAGAGAGGGGAAAACAATTTGTTAGCCATTTACAAAGTTCTTACAGAAAGGAAATGGCACACTAGCTTATGTGAAATATTAATCACTAGAAATTGAATTGCACTCCTCCCCTCACATAGCAGCTGTATGAACTCCCACCTCCCACACTTCCATGGTGTTGTCTACTCAGACTCATGCTGTCTACTGCTAGAGCCCTACATCTTCCTGGGGAGACTCTAAGAGGGAGGGGGTCAAATGACCACAACAGGGACAACTGACTTCTCCATCAGTACGAAACATTTTGGGGGAATGCAAAAGGGCAGGGAATCATCAGCCAATTTAAGTTGGTGTATCTTCTGAGAAACAAAGGTTCTGTGGGAAAACAAGCCACAGCAAACAACTCTCACAGCAAAAAAAAAAAAAGCTTCCACAGATCCTAGAGATGTCATCACTGGGTCAGGAAAGAGGCTTTTAAGTAAGAGTCATCTACATGGCACTTCTGTACATTCCTGGCTAGCTCCCACAGCAGAAATCAGAAGTTTTTGGATCACTTCCAACTAAGCAAGAAAAATAATACTTGTACTCTGTAATCCGCTCTCCATATCCATATTACAATGCACTTAAAATTCAGAAATTAAACAAAGGTATAAATGAATGCATCATTCATATTGCCAGGTGTCTGAAATTACATTTTCTTCATCCTCTTCTTTCTGGCAATTGCAGGTGACTAGCTAGCTGCAGGTTTAATTCTGAATATAAAAGCTGGCCCAGGTTTTGAGACCAAGTTCCAGTGGGAGAAAATCTAGAGCAAGCAGTGGAGGTGGAAAAGGCTGCAGCAGCATGCCATAACTGGCAACTGGTTTCATGCCAGAGAAGCAGGTCTGCAGGGACAGAGCACATGTCCATTTAGAAGATATCCCCAGTAGCCTCCGCTAGCTGGACTCCAGTGGCCATGCAGAGATGAACTAAGCTGATCCTTTGTGTGACATACACCCACAAAGGGGTTCAATGATGGTACTTCACCTACTCCTGTATGGGGCTTCCGCTTATTGGTGCGGGGTGATGAAATCCGCCCTTCTGTACACCAGTATGAATAACAGTAGACCTTCATGTGCCTTTCTTTAATGATCATCAGCGCTGGTCTGATGACCAGGCTAGGCAACCATCACAACCACCCCACCCGTGACCACAGGCGAAACGACTGCAGCAGGACATAAGCCCCCCCGGGACATATGCAAAAACACTAACACAGGAGATGGTGCATGGACCAGCTCATTTATGAAGGAAGGAGGTGGAGTGTCTAGCAGAGGAGACAATGTTCGTGGAGAAAACCAAAGTGCCCAACCTTCCCTTTCTCAGCACTGCCCAGCCAACACAGCATGCCACACCACTGTGTCAGTGTCACTCGTGCTGAGGAACAACCGCTTGCTGTGGCCTACCTTGGGTAAGCAGAAGGGGCAGAAAGGTGTTTCCAGCATGGCCCAGCAAGGAGATCTGGGATGCACTTTTCCGAAGAATCTGCATTAAAATCCTCTCCTAAAGATCCTAAGGACTCATACATGGAAGTTTCATAGACAGATCCTCTTACAAAGGCAGCACATAACTGGATTTTAGAGGAACACAGATCATTGACACAACCTGATTAACCTTACTTTCTTTTTTAGAGGAGATGCAACAATCTTTCAACAGATTCAAAACCAGATTCATATATGGTAGGGATTATCAATGTCCTTGTAGCCTTTCCACTCAAAAAGTATCTGGGTGCTTGTCACTTTTAAATATTAACAATCTGAAGATTTGTAGAAAACATTCCACTGCTGTTTGTCTAAATATCGATTTATACCTTTATACCTGCCATTTACACCTGCTCCTAATAGGTCATGATGCCAAAGTACATTTACCTCTGTCTGTCTTCCTGCATTTACCTCTCTTTATCCTACTGCTATCATTCCAAGACCCTGAAAGTTTCTAACAGCTGTGTTTTAAGTTTCTAAATAACATACTAGGGAAATTTTTGCCCTAATATGAAATCTTCACCCCTGGCACTGTACTAAGTGCCACAGAAAGTATAGTCAGTTTATGTATAAGAGATTATGAAGAGATTCAAAACTAGAAATTAGAACTTTATGCCACAAAGACAGAAAATTCCTAGTTTTACAGTTAAAGAAATAACTCAATGGTCCCAAAGAGTTTACTGCAAAACAATCATTCTTTTCAGGGGAAAAAAAAAAAAATTAGGCCATTTTTTGAGCAGCTTTAACCATTAGTTTCGTATCTTCCCTCTTCTTCAGGTTAGAACGATGGTCTTAATGGAGTCATGCTTCACAGATGTACATAGCTGGAGAAAATTTCCTATAACTACAAAACATTCCTTGCAAAACAAGTGGTGCAGTCAGAATATCTGACAGCACGCTATAATAGAAACGCTTTTGTGACTATGCTGGGATGGCCTCATGTAACTCACTGGCAGCACTGAGAAATATGAGCCATCCCAAATATATGCTGAGAGAGACATTAAATTATACTTCCTCTTTAGGTAATCTCTATCAGATTTCTTTTGGGAATCCATAGCTTATTTCTACGTTCATATACAAACACATGGACATTTAACATGCAAGGAGTTACAGCACCCCATTGAATGTACATGGAACATATGAACTTCACAGTCCCTAAAGTACAAAGTCTCTGTAGCACCAGAAGCTGTAGGATCTTCAGGAAAGG
The DNA here is from genome assembly GCF_000690835.1 of Fulmarus glacialis. Taxonomy (NCBI): domain Eukaryota; kingdom Metazoa; phylum Chordata; class Aves; order Procellariiformes; family Procellariidae; genus Fulmarus; species Fulmarus glacialis. The sequence continues at coordinate 51,608 of NW_009235215.1, forward strand.
ATTTTAACGTAGATTGTCAGGAAATTTCCTCACTGAGTTTCTCTGGAAACACCTTCCAGCCTCTTTTGAACCTCCCAGGGAAGGGGAAAGAGCAAACACTACAGAAGAGCTGGCTTTAGCTTGGCAGTCCTGGGGTTGACTACCAGTCTTCAAAGAACTTTAGAGTATCCTCAGGGCTGGTCTAAATTTTGAGTGCTGGAGTAACCTTCATACACTCAGTTCTTTTCAGTAGAGGGTGACTCTTAACACTTGGTTAGTTCCACCGTGCGTTAGTTACAAGGTAAACAGCAAACTCCTCAATAAAGGTTTGCAGTAGCTAAAACCTGGGATCAGGATGCTCTACAGGTAACATGCTAAAGCTTACAAAACATAACAAAACCACAATTTGTTTGCCAACATTTGAAGATGAGAACTGCTCTCTTTGCAGGCTCCGGGCGCAGAACTCACTGCCCAGCCCAAAGTCAGAAGTGCCTTTGTAGAGCTACTAACAGTGACAGGCATTTTCTGCCTCACATTCTATATGTACTCTATAGTAAAATAAGGGAGAAAAGATGACTTTTTAAAACATTCAGGGATGTGAAGTGTAAATGTCCAATCACAGAGGACTGATCCTGTTTTGGGACCGAACTTCTGCGTCTTCTGCCTTTGAGTTCACAAGCTTCTTCCCGACATGTAATCCCAGCAGCTTGGTGGCTCCCTCTGCCTCACCCGAATGAGCAAGTCTAATGCAGGTGCCAGTAGACAAAGAGGGCAAACATGCCGGTACAGTACATTCCCAGCATCACACTGTTGCCACTAAACAGCAACCTCCAAAAACTAGGGTTAACAAAGTTAAGATGCAGCAATAGGATTTACCTTTTCCTCCATGACTGGCGATGACTGCAGTGACAAACATAACAGCCAAAACAGAGCAGCAATCGCACAAAAAGCGAGACAAAAAAACAACCATTAGAGAGCAAAGGTCATGCAAACATGCAGCCCTACAACAGACACGGAGTACGCATGCACTGTAATCCACACCATGTGGAAGTGTGCACCGTACTCATTGCCTGTCCTGGATGGCAGTAGATACAAACGCCCCCCAGCAGTTCTTGCACAAACTTCTCCCAAGTGACAGGCAAACATACTTGGTGTACTTACGGTCTTATGCAAATATGCATCCCTATGCAGTCTAACACACCCAAGCACATCCACAGATGAAAATAAATAAATGCACTCAAATTTGTGTGACAGACCATGAGAAATTATGCCCGTGTCCCCTCCAGTGCACATCAGTGCACCAAGAGACACAAACACTGGTGTTCACCCCCACCCAGCTGTGCAGTGACACAAAAACACACATCTGACCCAAGTACTTGTGCACAAGCTTATACAAACACAGAGCTACACACGCACGCACGCACGCACACAGTGCGAAGCTTGAAATGAAGGAAAAAGTCCCATTTCCCACTGGTGGTTCCTACAAACGCAGATCATAGCCCCATCAGGGGCTTTCATAGACATAAAGTGTTTCTCTTTTTTTCTCTCCAAGGAGACCAGCAATATGCCACACTTAAAAGGGTAAAATACTAATTTCTCTAATGTGAAGAGGCAATTCTTGATGAAAATTTTGCCCTTCATCCCAGAGAATGGCAGTCTTGCAGATATAGCCAGTAACACTTTTCACTGTGCATCTCTTTCAAGGAATGATAACATAAAGCCACAATTAATATTAACTTATTTGAAAGTTAGGGAAGGCAAATCTCATTAAAATCAATTTCCACCATGCAGTCCAACCCAAATTGAGCAAGTGCATATATGAGCCACCCCTTAAAAGACAGAGGCCCTAAGCATGCTTTTGCCTACGGTACTTTTATATTTTACTGCGTAAGTACTTCCACAGATATATTCTTATTTACAGAAGGATAAGTGGGAAGGGAAACAAGCCTACCACACTTATCCCCTTTCAGCTGTAACACTAGAATCAGACCATGTTCTGGGAGCTCACTGTGGACTTCCAGACTGCAAGGGGGAGAGGAGAAGGAAGAAAAACAATCTGATAAGGGAACACCTACAAACTACTGGTTCTTTTTACACCATGTCTTTTCATGCTTTCTACACCCCCCATGCCTGTCTCTTTTGCCTAGGAAGGCCGCCATCTACCTTTTGATTTTTTTTTTCTCAACAGATTTTTATATTTTAGACAATCCAATTTTAGCCAGACCCCAAACACTGTATTCTGTAATTATTTTTATTTTCCTAAACCACTCTCTGTTGTGAGACTAATTTACTGTTTTGCACAAAATTGAGCACAGAGATAACTGACTATACAGCCCACTCAACAACTACAACAGCCTTTAGTTACTCCTCTCTAGAAGAAATACTGCAAGATATTCTTTTCTGAAAGGACTATTCAACTGTCAGAAGAGGAAGGGTAAACAGTCCTCCTTGATTCATATATAACTGTGTCTTTCCCTCCTTTATGTAAGGCTTTGGTAGCCTTACAAATAAGAGTATAAAAATCTTATCAACTGATTCAGAATAAATAAAGGATCTTTCTTTGAGTATCTTCCAGCTGCAAGTTATTCTGGTAGCCAAGGCTACATAAGTATCTTTAATTATTATGGGAGGTAATGAAATAGCAAATAGACAGTATTGGAAAAAATTCTTCACTGAGAGGGTGGTCAAGCACAGGAACAAGCTCCCCAGGGAAGCGGTCACACCTCCAAGCCTGTCGATGTTCAAGAAGTGTTTGTACAATGCTCTTAGATATATGGTTTAACCTTTAGATTGCCTTATGTGGGGTTGGAAGTTGGACCCAATGATCCTCGTGGGTCCCTTCCAGCTCAGGATATTGTATGACTCTAAGGCTGCAGGGAATCTGGCAGGAGCCCCAGGCTAGTTACCAAAGTTTCTGAAGATTCATGTCTTTTACTACTCCCTTTCCATCCTCCAAGCCTCTTTCATTGACAAGGCGGGGTTGGGTCTCTTTTTCTCTCCCTTTTTCTTTCTTACAATACAGAGTCAAAACTTCAGCAATTTGAATTCAGTCTTTTCCAGAGCAGTCCAATGCAGCAACAGGGAGCCATAACAGACAGAGGGTATTTACAAGCCCTATGCCAAGATCTGAAATTTCCTATTACATTACCCCAAACCCAGCTGACATTCTGGTATTTAAGTGTTACAGACCTAAATACAAGTTACTAAAATATCCTTACTTATTCTTCCTTTATTCTTAATATATTTCTTTATTCTTAATTTCAAATAATTTTGCTCTTTCTTCATCTCCAAATTTTGCTCAATGCTCTTCTTTTGCATTTCATCATCCCTACCAGATGCTACTTCAAAAACTGTCATGGCTTTCCATTTATCTGTTTTCCCTGTATTTTCATCTCTGTGTCTTTGCCCATGCTGCCCTTTCTGTATAGTCTGACATGCCATCCCCACTCCTCTTCTTAGCCTAATGCTTCCCAAAGATTTGGGTTTTGAGTGAAGTTCAGTGATACTAACCAGCTGAAGTTCACAGATATTAACCAAGATCAGTCAGACATATTTTGTAAGAGACGAGGGAGGACGCACCTAGCAGGCACTTTTTTCAGAGTATTCCTGTGCATCTTGTAGTGTCTGTCTACTTTTCAGACCAATAGCTCCCACAGCTTGTAATCAGCATGTGTGCAAAACCTTTTAACACCCCTCAAGGCCAGAAGAAATTAAAAAGTTAAAAAAAGACAGGCAAGGACAACAAAAAGATTTAATCTCCTGCAGCATATTACTTGGTCAATAATGTTTGCCTGGAAAACAGTTTTAGTTTAAAACTTCCTGGGTTAGACAGTGTCACTATAGTGTTAATCATCTCATTAGCATATGATGATTAACACAAATAGTAATCTGCCATGCATAAAAATTGCCACAGAAAACATCTTTTTTATGGCTGAGTGACTTAATAGATTATGCTTAATCTGAGTAGATTTTGTGTTATGTGCTCTATTGCTTCTCTAACCAGTATTTATGGAACATCACTTCTACTTCTCAGCCTGTGGGCAATGTTACTGGTATATAGTATCAGAGAGAAAGCATTTGGTTCCTTCACATACCAGCTAAACCCAGATGTATCTGTGCTGAAATCAACGTAACTGCAACTTTTGTGCTTTAAATTTGTTCTAGCACACAAAAGACTAGTTCTTCTATATACTGAACTTCCTTCCTACCACTGCCTTCTTTAAGCAAAAGGTGGTTCTTACTCGTTTTGTGCTTTGAAAACGGGGGCGGGGGGGGAGGAGAAAAATCAATTTCTTGGGCATAAGTAGGTCTACTAGGTGAATGACAGGGAAAAAAAAATCCTATACTGGCTAACGCACTTAATTGCTACAATTTTGCTGGCACATACAAAGACACACATACACACACACACAAATACTTTATTTGACACCTCCATCCATTTTGTAGGTAAACCTTTTACATGCTACCTGAGAATACAAACGTATTTTTCCAGAGGCCCCCCACCAATGGCAGCGTGACAAAGCCTAAGCTTTGTAACAGAACACATAAAGCTCCTCGTCATCAAGCCTTAGAGAACGTACCCACAACTCACCCACAACCCATTACAAAAAAACTTCAACTACAGTCCATGCCCACAGGGAAAGATCCTGCTTCTGGTTTCTCTCTCTCAAATATGCGCACTCAGTTTGTAAGTTCCTGGATGGCATACATTACATGGAGAGGTTATGGCCCTACCTTCTCCCAGGTAGACTGCCCTCAGTTTGATTATTTCCCCCAACTTGCTGCATCTTGGATCGCTCAATGTGTTCCACGTAGGTCTGGATCATCTGTGAGGAGAGAAAAATCCATGAGCCAAACAGAGGAGAAGAAACGACTCATTTTCTGCTTTTTGCTTTTGTTTGATCTTTTCCAGCATCCATTTCAAATTCCCTTTGTTTTTTTGCACATCTCCTTGTCCTTGCTCTTGTCTTCTAAGCTGATGATGTAAGTAAATGGACTAATCTGACAGAAGATCTGACAGCAAATAGTGTTGGAAATGACTTAAGCTTAAACTCATAACAGAAGAGCCATGAAAGAGCACACCCAAAAATAATGTAAGACGTCTCCTTGCAGCTTGTCGGCAGTGGGAGATGAGGTAGTGGGGCACTGTTCACAGAATCACAGAACAGTTGAGGTTGGAAGGAACCTCCCGGGGTCTATCAGGTCCAATGACCCTGCTCAAACAGGGCCATCTAGAGTAGGTTGCCCAGGACCATGTCCAAGTGGCTTTTGAATAGCTCCAAGGATGGAGACTCCACCATGACTCTGGACAACCTGTGCCAGTGCTCGTCATCCTCACAGTAAAGAAGTTTTTACTCATGTTCAGAGGGACCCTTCTGTGTTCCAGTTCGTGCCAGTTGCCTCCGGTCTTGTAACTGGGCACCACTAAAAAGAGCCTGGCTCCATCCTTTTTACACCCTCCATTCAGATATTTCTGATGTTCCCAAAGTTCAGAAGCTCTAGTCATCACTAGTATTGTAAAGCTGAATCCTTTGACATGACTTTACCTACAGGCTAAGAGTTTACTTATTTAGAAATAATGAGATGACATCCTACCTCTGTGTGACGCTGATGTAGAGCATTATACTCTTTCTTCATTTCTGATTCACGTTCCTCCAGTCGTGAAACTACCAAGAGAAGATTCCAGCCATCAGCTAACACACATCAGGCTCTCAAAAGAAACCAGAAGTCTCAAAGCATATTTTGTTAGAAATTAGTTTATACCTACTGAACAAAACAAACTGAAACAGAATAATGCACATCGTGGGATCTGGTCTTCACTACAAACTCAATTTGGGTATCTGCCTGTTCCCAGAATAAGCAGACCAAATCATGCAATAAGACCATAGAAGCAGAGTTCTTCAGCAGTAGCCTGGTGCCCCGTAAGTGTCCTAGTCTGACAACAACTTAAATTATCCTCTGGGATGGGTGCCTCTGGCTATTTGAGGAGCAGGAGTACTGGACAAAACACCAATGAATTCTGAGGGGAACCTCTGCCAAAAAAACACGGCTGCATATGTTTAGGAAGTATTTGTAAAAATAAATAAATAAACAAACAAACAAATAAATGTGATCGTTTGTATGAGAAAAAAATGGGAGGTTCTATTCAGGGACAATTTGAAACTGGAAACCAGGTTCCGAAGCTTCACCAATGGCCCAAATCTTGTATCTGGAGAGACTGAGCATGCCCCACACAAGAGAAGCAATGAAGCTTCTACTAAATTAGTGTGGATACATCCCATCCTTTAGAAGGCTCAGAATTTTATACAAAAGTAAGGGATAACCAGACATTTCAGGCTTTACGTAAATTACATTAGAACAAACAAAAAGTATGAAAAATATTTTCAAAGTAGCAGTATATGTGTGTGGAAGGCAACGTGTATAATCATGTCTGGTGTACAACTTCGCTTACTCTGATCTGCATAGTTTTTGGTCTTCAGCTCCAGCTGTCGAGTCTGAAATTCAAGGTGTTCCACTTGGATTTGTAGTTCTTTCTTCTCCTGTTCCAGTGCATCTTCAAACTCTATAAACTTCTGAACAGGGGAGAAGCAGAGAAGGAGGCACAGATGAGGAATAAATGTAAAATGTGTTTGCCCTATATGACTTTTCCTCTCCTCAAAAAAGAAGAAAAATTGAGAGAATATAAATTACAAAATAGGAAATAAGAATTTTTAAATACTGTAATTAGTACAGTAGCATTTAATCAAGCTGAAGAGACTATTTTATGTGAGAAAGTATTAGCTGTATTTAATGTATAATTAAACTATGGTCGTACATGAGTTATATAAAACAGTGCAACTCTATCAATCTTCAGCAACATTGTTCTTCCTCATGCCAGGCTGAATTTTGATTCCTGTTAATTTCACGTCAGAGAAGACAAATTCTATTTCTATCGTCATATATTTACAAATACTTACGTCAAAAACCTTCAGACATAAGGTTCTTCTATTTGTGCAGTTTTAGAAAGCTTCACCTATAATTCACGTGGTGGGTAAGTTTTGCAGAAATGTGCAAGTCTTGTGAAAACTTATCCACAACTCCGGGCAGCTGAGAGCAACCTCTGCACCCAGAGATGGTGACCTGCCCCAGTAGCAAACTCGAGAAGGGCTCTGTGGTACGTCGGAGCTGAGGGAAGGAGGTGGGAAACAGGCGGAGGAGCAGATTCGCGCAGCAGAATTTAACAAATTTATACCTAGCAAGAAAAAGCTTGGCTAGCAGCTCTTAGCAAAGAAGGGAGGGAAGGGATCATTGCTGCTAACTCTCATTAGCAACAACAAAGTGGCAGCTGTGCACATAGTAGTGCAGACTCCTGCCCAGCACATTGGCTGAAAGGAAGACTTTTACAGATATACTCATCTCACGATGAAAACACAACAGAAAAATACCTAATTTCAGGTCATTATTTCTGTGTCACTTTTGACCTGGGAGCTTTAAGCATTCTCTGCATTGAATACTAGCATGCACAGCAAAGAAAAGTAAACAAGTGAAACGTTCAATTTAGCTCCACTGTAGTGAATTGATATTACACATTAGTCTTGATAAGAACTGTAGTCACAGTTGCTTTCATGAAATGTTTAAACTAAACAGGGTCCCTGGAAAGTGAATAGCACCTTCAAATCTCTGAGTATACTTAAGCAAGCCTGGTTCTTGAGTTATATGTGGTCATGAGAGCTTTTCAGCACAAAACACTAACGCATACCCATACACAATAATGACCCATAATCCATAGTTCTGGACTCAGAAACTGAGCTGGTTCTGACACAAACTTGTGGAAAAATCCATAAGGCTCAGAAAACATTTGCTCTGTTAACCACATACATCCTCTCCACAGCAAACCAAGTCTAAAGCGTAGTCCCACCATACTTACAACGGCATAGGACACTAAAGCTATCTCACTAGCTTCAGAACAAGTCCTATTCCGGCCTTACGAACCCAAAAATTCGAGTCTCATTACATTACTCCTAAACAGCTACATCCAAGGAAGCTAAAACAAGAGTCGTCTGCATCAACCAGTCCAGTAATTGAAACACAAACCTGACAGCTGAGCAGCAAGAGCACAACTGGGGCCGGGAGCAGCCCTGGATTCAGAGCTGCAGAGGAAGAGAGAGAGCAGGAAATAAATCCGAGACGGCTTTAATCTACCTTTTAGGTGTTTATAGAACAAGAGGAGCCCACAGGAGGTAACCCAGGGCTATGAGGAGCTCACAAGGATGCTCTGCTGCTGGCCCTGCCTCTCTTCCTCTCCGTCTGTTTGCAAAATGCTCCTTAGGTCAAGCTCTAACAGATTCACCAGCACATGCACATCGGCTGGCTAAATCTCCTCTTTCTAAAAGTATGACTACTGGGCAAGAAAAGCCTTCTCTCACCCTCCTCTGTACTCCGCACAGGGGAAAGTGTTGCTCTCCAGAAATAATGCCGCCTCAAGAGGGCATGGCAATTTTAATTTAACAAAGTAAAGCCTCATTGTACTCTAGAAGAGACAGACTCTGGTGAAAATCATTTTTGGATAAGATTCCCAGGGGAACGAATGCATTTAAATGCACAGTAAGATTATTTTGTTAAATTCTGCACATGCGACAGTATGCACAGTATTTGCATTCTCAGGATAAGCCCTGTGCACATTTTCTATTACTTTTACTGGAATAATTAGCAGTGGAGCCATCACTATGTTCATGAACTGGATCTTCTCTCTGTAGACGACTAAAAAGCTGCATCATTTATTATTCTTGCACACTTTTAAAACTGTTCAGTAAATTCATCTGAACAATGAGTCAGTTTTCATTCCTACATACCTGTATTTATAGAAACAATCAAATGCATTTTAGCCATGTCTCGTTTTCCTGCACTCAGTGCTCTGCAGTGCCTTTAATCTTTAACCAGGCTTTTAACTGTGTTTTCCTTCCTGCCCAAATTTATTGCAATAAGGGGGCTTTTTCCCCCCTTATGGTTGTTTTCCAGCACTATTTTCTAGAAATACCAGAAATGCCAAAATGTTTCTTCCACTGTAAAGGAGTCATCTCAGAGGCTAAACATTTACTTTTTAATTAAATTTTAAGACTGTACAAGGTTTTAGATATTTAAGTAAGCATTTTTTTCTCTGAGATGTCAATTAAACATTGAAATCCCTTAGTCACTCACAAATATCCAGCAATCCGTTTCATGGATTTTGAGAAATTTATAAAACAATCTACTTTGTAAATTTTCTGATTTATTCTTGTAACATTTTCTAGACTATCAATATAATTTCAGAATAAGTAAGAAGGAAAAAAAAATCCTAACCGACACAGCTACAGTGAGCAACAGACCTAGAGAAGCAGCAGTTTAACTTGCTCCATTTGGAGGACTACATCAACAAAAGGGCTATTTTCCTGGTATAATCTCCATTTCCTTGCAGGGTTTTGCTGGAACCACTCTGTGCTAAAGCTCTATTGATGAACCCTTTTAATTACAGCCAAGGGCTAAATCCCCATCACATCGCACTGGCTCAGCTTTCACCACCCTCTTGTCTTGAGATGCCCTCCTGCTCCTAGTTCTCCATCCAGGAGCATGCCACCCAGGCCAGGCAGGAATGAGGTTTTTAGCAGCAATAAAAATGAATGGACTTCAAGGAAAACATTCACGGATTTCTCAACAGTAAATTAGGAAGCAAAAGAAGGTACAAGCCCAATTTTATTCCCACTATGTAGGTCATCTTTAATAAGATTCCCGGATTTGCTACTGCTGTTTTGGTTTAATTCAGAGGCAACTGATTGAAAGATTAAGTCTTCTACAAATATGGCTCAGTCTTCTTACTCACTCCTGTGTATTTTGCAACCTAAAAGTAATCAAAGAAACAGAAAACTAGAAATACATTAACCATTTGGAGAAGAAAGAGACATGGAGACAACAATATTAAAAATTAATATTACCCTAAGTATTCTCAGGGAAGAACAGCATTTCAGATAAATGCATTGCAGTCTATCCTGTCCTGTCTGCTGAAGAGATCGAACAATGACATTGTGCGCAGGGACCCAAGGGCTCTTTACTCTCCCTGTCTCTGAAGCGCCTTTTAGCTGCTCCTGCATCAGAAGCCATCTCACCTGAGGTTCTCCCTGTGCATCAGAAGGTCTGAAGGGCTGAGAGCAGGAAAAGTCCCAGATCCAGAGAGGAGTGAACGGCCACACCAGCGGGATGAGGAGGAGAGGTTTCACTGCCAGGGCCGTCCCTGAGGAAAGCACGCTCCTGACTGAGGAAACGGCTTAGCGCACACTGTCGCTGCCACTCATCCTTCATGGTACAAGTGAGCTCTCATCAGGGTATTCAGGCAGGCTTTTTTTTCTTCCAATAAGCCAGCAGCAGACATTTCACATAGCATCCAGGGAAGAGCCTTACTAGCCACTAAAAGCAGCAGAGATTGAAATGACCTTGCTCAGGAATATGAGCACATCCACAAGCACAACTAAGCCGTGCCAGGAGTTTGGGGAAAACAGGCACTTCAGGTACATTGGTACTACTGTTGTGAACAACAGCCTCCAGAGACAGAGACAGCCGAGGCTTCGTCTACAGCATGGTGCTGTGCCATGGTCCTCAAGCTGCGGCTCATGGTGCATGGCTGCGGATGGCCCAGCCAAGCAGCACCGCCCGGGCTGGCTACGGTCTCTCTCCTGCCCTAACCCAACTTGCCAGGCGCGTGCCCTAGCACACAGCAAATCCCCCTTCCACACGGTGCTCTCTGCACCAACCCCTGCCTTCCCACATTGCTAGAAACTCATACCAGGGCAGGAGAAACAGAGAACACAAACTGAATAAAGTATTTTAATTTTTTTGTTAACCAGACTCACAGAGGCAGTTATGCTTTAAAACCAAGCACATATTATTGAGTGAATGCAGCTCAGTAAATAAACATCCATAGGCATTTCACATTTTCCATTTCTTTTGGGGGCTCGGGGGAGTACAATCCTGGCCCTACTGAAGCTATGGGAATGTTCTCAGTAATTTGAAGAGGACCAAGATTTCACCCCGACCTTTTAAACCTCCTAAAATTAAACAGGCAGAGAGGACACTAACTTGAAAGTCACCTTCCCATCTGAACATTTTCTGTCTGTATTATTTACAAAAAGCACCAAACCCAGTTATAATAGAAGAAGAACCCCTCCGGTTTACTCTTGTTTCTTGTGGTTTTCAGCTAAGTTTGTGCACAGCCAATCCTATCTAAATGCTGCAAAAATGTTCGATGCACAAAGATGAAGCTCCACATCCCTGTGGGTGCTACCTAAAATCAGCAAGCCTTCATAAGGGAAAAGAATATTCACATGAACCAAATTCATATTTCTGGCCTCAGAAATAGTACAAATTCCAATGACTTACTGAAAGCAGATACTGCAGGTATTACTCTTGCTTCATTATAAATTTAAATATTTAACAGGGTAAGAGTCGGCCAAAAAAAAAAAAACAAAAACAAAACCAAACAGCATAGCCTTATAGTCTTTTTAAAGACATCTCAAAATAACTGAGATACACTATTTACAAAAAACTCTGCCATGAATTAAAATGCCCAGGGTACTAAGTTTAAAAACTGAAATGCAAATTTGCTGACTGCATTCTTTCGCTTTAGTGCTGCCAAGAGGCAAAAAAATTACGGTGCTGGCGAAGAATCACAGGCTTAACTTGCTGCTATGAGCTGCCCTTGATTTCAAGGGGTTTCTCTTTTGCAGAGCCAGGTGCTGCAACTGATTTTCTCTGATGGTTTCACTGCATGGAGCTCAGTTCAGACCCACACCTCAGTGATTTCACAGCTCTCAGCTCCATCTTTACGGAGATGCAGTAAAGACATTTAGAAAACAGAAATAAAAAGCACCAGATAATTCCACAGATGGTTAAGTACTTTTTTTTTTTTTTTTGGAATCCCACTATGACAAAGTAGATGGGTGCACTGGAAGAAGAAACAGCCCACACTCCCAGTAGTTCTCAACAGCAAGGTTGACCACAGCATTAATATTTTTACTACTTTTTATCATTTTTACTATTTTTTCCAGAGCCTCTGTGCTTGCTTTCAAAGAATAATTTCTGAACATGAACAGTTACAGTTAAACAGTTAATCACCTCAGTGATCTAAGAAAAATGGAGTATGAAACTGCTATATATAAAAATTAGTCACATGGATTTTTTTCTGCTAGCCTCTATCCCCAGATTTCAAGCAGGATAACTGGTCTGTAATAACCCAGGATTATGACAAACAACAATGGCTCACACACTAGTCTTTACAGAGAAAATATCTAGCATAAAATCATCTTAAGGCGAAAGAATGAGTATTCCTCTTAAAAGCAGTGGTACAACGCAGATCGCTTGGCTTCCTGCTTTACTGCCTTTTGCAAAGGAAGAAAGTGTCTAAAAATAGTAGCATATAATCAGAAATCATCACATCACATCAGCGATAAATCAAGCAGAGAGCCAGAGATGCCCATATACACAGAAATCTTATTACATGGCCTTAATCGGTGGTGGCTGGTAGTGTGTGCAATGGTATTGCACACCAAAGGGAGCATCAGGGGTTCAGCCTCCGTCCCGTCCCCTCGTGCCTTTGCTGGCAGGAGATGGCAGTGCTGTGGGCGCAAAAGCACCGCTGCATGAAGAAGCAAGGAATACACACCTGGCAGAGACATCCACTAGGAAACAGAGGTGTGTTGGTGAAGTGGGGAAGGGCTCGTGCTGTGCACGACTTCCCATGGGAGGGTCACCTCACCTGCAGGAAGCCCACAGACAAGGGAGGCAACGCTGGTTGCGTAGTCCAGCTCACAGCTTCCTGGCAGCACCTGATTAGGTTGGCAATTTTGGGAGTTGTGTTGACAGTATTTTGTCTTAGAAAGCCACGGCAAATAAAGAGGCCAATTCCTGGCTATTTAAATTCTGACTTGTTCAAAACCAAGTCTCCAGTCCCATTATCAGATCCGCTGCTGCTGAGCTCTACATGCTACTCAAGGTGAAGACCTTGTTCTGCTCTCTTAACAGGAGCCATTTCACTCAACAGCAACTTCGGGAAGACAGATTACTTCCTGACGAAGCAGATGTCAAATACTACGTGGTAGACACTCAAATCAGCAAGTCACACTTTCTTATTGTAGCTCCTGTACAGGCAATGGCCACTGTCGGATACCAACAATGCCAGAGCTTCAGGAACAGTGTGTTAAATCTTTTGACTTCGACAATCAGAAAAAGTATCTTTCAATTAAGCTACTTCTCAGAATTATGGTGGTCATCAGCTATATGCTCCCTCAAGAAATAACTTCCATTTCAATAGCCGATATCAAGGGAATTCTGCTTCTCACTTTATGAGCCAGCCTATATTGATGCAGCTCCTTTTTAGAAGAGCATTAGAGAGCTGTCTAAAAATCAACAAATAGTTAAAAATCTCAAACTATGAATAGATATTCAGATTTTTATCCCTATAGGCATTTTATATAAAGTCAAGTCATTTATTTAGCGAAGCTGAAGTAGAAGATTAAGGAATTGAGCCTTGTCTACCTTACATGAACGTTAACTTGACTCCATTGCATGAAAACATTCCTAGTTTCTACGAAGAGAGGTAGTACAGACATATTTAGTGTTTCCCTTGCAAAAACAAAGGTTTTGCAAATATTTAAAGCCGCAAAAAACTCAACAGCTGAAATGTACCCTCACACAAGTAGAAAAATACGGCCATCAGCCCACACACAGTGATAAAAGCATAACTGAATTTCCAATGTGTTGTATCTAACATGACAAATTTTAGAAATGTTTTGGCTCCTTGAGAGCAGAGTTTCACTAACAGGTAAAAAGGGACCCCTTGCATTTCACCTCATAATCACTTATCTCACTCTTCAATGCCCCAAGGTGACAGACCCATGGGTCTGAGGGTACTCTGAGCAATGCTCACCCTTTCCCCTGGAAGGCCCCTGCCTTCAGAAGACCCTTCTCCAAGTGACCCAGGTCAATCCCAGCCACAGCACCTGAAGAGCAAACCCCAGATCCCCCTGCAGCCTGGATGCTCCCCAGCAGTATCGATCTGCAGTAAAACCCCAACACATCTGTAATTCATACAAAAGAGACCCCAAACAGCAACTGCGCCACAACAAAATATGCAATCAGGAAGTGTAAATTCTAGTAATAGCCCATATCTTCTCCATCTCAGAAGGATCTTAGTTACCACAAACAAGAAGATGCTATCTCAAGTATTAATTTTATAAGACACAGTTCAAAAGACCAAACTGTAACACTCCTACAAGCGCACTGACAAACAGCAGTCAGTCCACAAGCTGAAAAGAAGTTCAGCTGCAACTGTGAAACGAAACAATCAACAATTTAAAACCTCTGGCTACACCACACTTTAAAACTCACAGATAATTAATTTACCACCTCAAATTCCATGCTTGTTCAAAATCTTACCCTGCACTTATCACAAAACTCAGCAAATCACAGCTGTGTTCTCCAATGTCTCTTGTTGCACTCTGTGTTCCCCATTTCTGGTGTGTTTGGCCATTATGCAACCACAGTTGTGACAGCTGTGATATAAAAACCCTTACACTTTCATTGCAGAGCTTGGCCTGAAGATCAAACCATATTCACAGTACAACTTATGTTACACATCAGCCTTGGGACCAGGAGGTGTTTTGTATTAGGAATGCATGATTATATTAATAATTCTATATTGAATACTTAAGATACGTAACACTGATTCACATGAAGATGGTTACACATAAATATGCATTTAATATGGAAAAATAAATACCAGCCTTCCTTGGCTGAGGTCTCCGACCTCAAATAAACCTGACAGTGAACAAGGCCATTTATTAGTAGAAAGGCCAAAACATCATAAAAGAGAACAACCTCCTCCTCCTCATTTTTTCTGACACATTGTAATGCCATTTTAACTGTATTTTTAATTTAGTTTTTAGAGTTTATTAGTCCAGAAGGGCACACAACACACAGTTTTGTGACGGAAAGATGCTCTGAGCTATGCCCTTAGTCTGAATCTTTGCTATCCTCCTCAAAGACAAATGCACTCCTGAAGGAACATTTCCATCTCCATAAAAGCATAGAACCTCCTAGTAAAATAACATTTCCTTCACATCTGCAGAGCTTGGAGAAAAAGATTTTTGTTCCTATTGCTAACTTCAAGCAGTCAAAAAGACATTTTTTATCTGCTAGATACTCTATAGTCACAGATTGGTCTTTGAATGTCTTCTGTGAAATATATGTCTTTTTTGTTGATTTATGCGAAGATTACCATCTCCTATATTCCTATTCCAAGGGATCTGAGTCCTTTTTCAAAGGAAGACCACTTTTCTCTTAAGATGCTCTCTGTGAAGTAGGCCTGGTCCTACAGCACAGCCAGGAGAGGCACCCGCACCCTCGACCCTGCTCCAGCTCTGCCCGAGACACAGAGTTTGCCCGTCCTGCCGCTCACATCTGCTGGGACTAATGACGTGCATGCTTGTCTTTTCAGTCCTTTTTCAAGCACAGAATCGCAGAACCAAAAATTTCAGACAGACTCTGAAAAAGAGGGCAAAAAACTCACGTGCCTCTGGGCCATACACCTTGAAAACATCCAGTCATTAACAGATTAGTTAATTTTCCTGGTTTAAATTTGGATTTACAATTACTATGTACAATTATCTTTTGGGAGAAACTCGGCATGTGTCCAACAGGAAAACCTTTCCACAAAACACTGCAGATGGAAGGGCAGACAAGCCTGTTTCGATGCTGCCTCGTTGCCTCCCCTCTCCATGGGGATGAGCAGGTCTGCTCTGGCACTGAGAGGCAACTCGTGTTCATGCCACAAAGCAGAATGGCTGCGGTTGGGACGGCCAAGCCCCAGGTAGAATGGGAAAGACAAATAAGAGCCTGAAATTGTTTCTGTCAGACCCAGTTGAGCATCGCATCCTGCCTTGAGCAGGTCCCTTCGACTCAGGGCAGTGGCAGAGAAGGCAGCTGTCCACGACCAGTGGAGACCACGTCACCATCCAGCTCAGGAGCAAAAGGTCCAGTGCTTCCCATTGACCCCTGAACTAGAGCAAGCTGTCCTGCAAAGCAAGACACAGCTCCAAGGATATCATTCTGGACACCTTGCAGCCCAACAGACTGCAAAGTGAAACGCAGACAAACAGAATACCACACCCGATGCATCAATTTTGAAGGCTGACCACCTCCTTGAAGAAAAGAAGGGATTTTCTGCCACAAAACACAGAAGAATTGCAGCGTTGTCATGGCCCATGCATCGCATCCCTGGACATGCAGATTAGCTGTCAATCTTCCCGACATCAATGTGCAACCTCAGACTGATGGTCTATCTATTTGAAAGACTCGACTAGAACTGAAATCACTGTTGATCGAGAAGTGGACAGATGAAATGGCAGCCCTGCACACATCTGCTGGCCCTTGCACGGCAGTAAGCAAAGGCTGGACACAGTCAGCGTGACACAGGCTGAGCCTATGAGGCTCGCACGCACAACATAATATAAGTGTTTGAGTACCTTGGTGCAGTCTCCTGGAAATGCTCCCACTGAGAAACGCAGGAGACCGTCCTGCCCAGTTGCTGCTCAGACATCACTTCACCACCTGAAGTCAATGTAGAGCAGCCACTGCCTGGCCAGCACTCCCCGTGTGAGCTCCAGGACCGTGCAGGAGGACTAGGCAGGAGGAGGTAAGAACAGGAATGGAGCAGCTCCTCTCGCCTGGGACACCCCACGCTTCCTCCTCAGCGGCATGAAAGGATCTAGCCTGCTACAACTTGTCGGAGGCACCATGACAACCGATGATGATGGAGATGTGTGCCATCTTCATCCTCCTCAGCGGGCAAGAGGAAGAACGAAGGTGCCAGGGTGCCTCTGCTAGATGGAAAATTGCATCATTCTCAGAAAAGTAAAGACTGGCTAGGGATTTTTCTTGAAACTTCAGCCATCACAGTTATTTAAATTTATTTGCAATGGTCATCAGTCCGAATCTTCCCAGACCTTCTTGGCTTTTCTCTTACAATTCTACCTCCTGAAACCCCAATGCTAAGTTCTGCCTTCATATACGTAGCACATCTAAACAACATCCTTGAAAAATCCAGCTGCAGAGCGATGAACAGAAAGTGACCACAAAGCAGCCTGCTTCATTTCATCACGAGAAAAAAAAAAGCTTCTCACCAAAGCCCACTTGGGGATTACAATTTGACTTATGCAGGTAAACCTGTTGAGGGGAAACCTGGCCATAACCCCAGATCATCATCATCAACGAACATCCAGAATATTATCTTGAATTGCTCTTTAAATAAAGTAACAGCTTATAGTGCTCGCTCAGATTAATTTTACTTTAAAGGTAATTTTCAATAACACGCACTGATATTTATGAATATTAATAAGTGCCACAAGCTTGAGTGACATAAAGAGGATTTGTACGAAGGATCTGTGTTTAGATACAGATTTTCTCCCTCCAAGATCAGTGAGAATGAAGTAAGGTTACCAGATGGATGACTGATGGGCACTACGTCTGGAAAGCCTGATTCCTCATAAAGAAGTGATTTAGAAATATATATCATATGGTCAGTTTCTACTGCCTGTCACAAATGTATTTTGTTAGCTTTCTTTAAATTAATAAAACTTGTAAACTGAAGAGTCTCCAAATTCATTTCATCTAATCAGTGTAGACTTCATACCATTTATTAGAAAAATTTAGAATAACTAATCAAGCATTTTTAGCAAGTGGTTTTCCAGCAACTGTTTGTCCTATAACAATATCTCTAATATACTAAAAAAATCTGCACTTTTTACATTAAAAAAAAAGCATTCTGCACACAAACTTTTTATGGGGAGAAGATCAAAAAAGTAGAGGGAAGGACAAGCTGCTTCTGCATTTCTAAGAGCATTTTTTCCTCTGCCTAACCCCAAAGCATTACATCTTGTATTTTAGCTCTTAGTCTGCATTTGATCCACTTGGTATCCCTCCAGCAGACCAGCCTGGCTTCTCACCAGCAGAGGATACATCTCTCTCCTGCATCTCAAAACCATCGCTGACTTGTCCACTACCGAGACAGAGCCCATGGGAGATGATGCCCAGGGAACAGACCGGCACATTCTGCATCCTTCAGGACGCCGCACTGCTGCCAGCCCGGGTTTCATCTGCGCCGTCGCCCCCGGTCCACACCCTATCACGTGCCGACTCGCCTTACTCCTGATGGAGTGACGCACAAAGAAGGAAGCAAATAAAAAAGGGCAGACTGCTACAACACTAAAATCATACTGTGGAGAGGGAAGAGAGGGCTGCTGCTCTTAAACCTCTGCAGACGGTCTCTTCCCTGGTGCCGCGTTGCCAGGAGTAGGGGCGGGACAGGAACCAACCCAGAGCTGCAGCAAACCCTCCTTCCGCTGGCAGAGGCAGCTCTCGACCCTCACATCTGAGTAGAGAAAAGGCATCGTTTAATCATTTCCCAGCAAATGCCCCTACTTCACCTTCAGGGGAAGGAAAGAATTATCTCTGTTGCTATTATTTGCATTAACATCGATCCTACGCCTGCATCAGGAGACAAGCAATGGGATGTTAAATCTTTGACTTACAATCCTATTTAGTTTTATTGCTACAATTTTTTGTAAGGAAAGGCATGCTGAGAATCTAAAGATTACCATCCTTCACACGGTGGACGTGCTGATCGTAGGCCAAAGCAGTGACGAGGTTGTCACTATTGGTAAGGATGGCTAGTAGGTTTATCTTACCATTTAAGAGGAAAAGGAGAAAATTAGAATCATTATAACTAGCACTGTCTACTTAGATACGAATTTAAAACACAGGGGTCTCCAGAAACACTTTTTGTTGTTGCTTACTTTTTAAATACATGGAGTTAATTTTATTATCTTCAGTTGTTGAGTTTTAATCATAATCTGCAATGTTGTGATCAATTCTGAATCATGTTCAAGTGATATCATTGACAAAAGACATAGGAGAAAAATGAGAAAAGATGATTAATATCCCAATGATTTAAAGTTCGTCTCACCCAGAAGACATGGGATCACTTTACAGATGCTCACACTTGTGTTGCTTTTACTTCTGAACAACTAAATGGATATATTTTGGAACCTTACAACAAGTAAGGAAGAAAGCATCATCAATATGAAATCTAACATTTGCATGCTCAGTAGAAAAAAATCATTACAAATATCACATTTTTCACGAAAATGAACAGTCTAGTTTCTCTGGGACAAACAGCTTTTGTAAATCAAAACAATTGCAAAAGAGGACTCAAGGTAAATTGGAAGAACGACACAGATTCTGCTGCTCATTCAGTTGGTGAAATCTTACAGTGCCCACAGGCTCCAGGGACGGACGAAGAGGGTTCTGAAGAATACAGAGACAGATCTTGTACATAGACAGCTGTGCCGTAAGACTGCATTTCACGCTTGCCTGTTACTTTCAACCGCATATAGTGGAAAGGATCCACGTGATAAGCAAAGCCTTTCTTTATCTGGTATCTGCTATTCCCAAATGCTTTTCTCCTTCAATGCTATGAGGTCACCATCAAGCTGCAGAAACTCCCATTAATCAGCTATTTGTGCGGTCAGGTTTCAGGGTGGGGAAACAGAAACTGCCTTCCCAGGCTGCGATACATTTCACAGAGAAAGAAAATACAAGGCAGAAAGGGAAAAAGTGCTCACAGTGGAGAACACCAGAGGTTGGAGCACAGAGCATCACTTTTATCACCCTTCCTCACCATCTTCTTAAAGGGAATTAGTGTACGAGGGAGGGACAATATTTAAAGTATCCCTTAACAAACTGGAGGGAGGGGGCGATTTTCAAAAGCCTTTCTGTTGTTTGAGATGCAGATAGGAGCTGGTGAACTTGCAGTATTGCCACCCAGCTGGAGAGCTCTTTAAGTACCTCAAGCCACGCAGAAACCTGCAGCAACTACAGTCCACGCCTCTCTCAAAGGACCACCTCTTCCCACAGTGCTGCCCACTGATTTCAAACAAAACACCAGAGGCATCTCCAACTGTTACATAAAAATAAAATACTGGTAAGTGAACGTGCTTATCGTGTAAAATAACAATGCAAATAGCAAACCATAAAGAGGAAGCGATGGCCACGGCAACGTGCCATCAGAAGACGGAGATGTTGCCTTTTTTTGGAAGTGGCGAAGGATGACACCCAGGTGCCTCTTGAACACGAGTCCCACACTGGCAATGCCAGCAAAAGGCTTTTACAGTTCACATCCTTTTTGGGTCCTGCACCTGGGGAAGCACAACCCCAGGCACCACTATATGCTGGGGCCATCTA
Source organism: Fulmarus glacialis (assembly GCF_000690835.1). Lineage (NCBI taxonomy): Eukaryota > Metazoa > Chordata > Aves > Procellariiformes > Procellariidae > Fulmarus > Fulmarus glacialis. Next base: position 71,888 of record NW_009235215.1, read on the forward strand.
GCTGGAAAGCAGCTTGGCAGAAAACTGGGGGTCCTGGTGGACACCAAGTTGCACATGAGCCAGCAACATGTCCTTGCAGCAAAGAAGGCGAATGATGTCCTCGCCTATGGCCAGAAGATCAAAGTGATCCTTTCCCTTTATTCAGCACTGGTGAGGCCACACCAGGAGTGCTGTGTCCAGTGCTGGGCTCTCCAGTACAAGAGAGACAGGGACATACTGGAGAAAGTCCAGTGAAGAGCCACAAGGATGATGAAGGGGCTGGAGCACCTGGAGAAGAGAAGGCTCAGGGGGATCTCATCAATGTGTATAGATACCTGAAGGGAAGGTGCAGAGAGGACAGAGCCAGGCTCTTTCCAGTGGTGCCTAGTGACAGGACAAGAGGCAATGGGCACAAACTGGAACACAGGCGGTTCCCTCTAAACATCAGGAAATCCTTTTTCACTGTGAGGGTGACTGAGCACTGGCACAGGTTGCCCAGAGAGGTGGTGGAGTCTCCATCCTTGGACATATTCAAATGCTGCTTGGACACGGTCCTGGGCAACCTGCTCTGGGTGACCCTGCTTGAGCAGGGTGGTTGGACCAGATGACCTCCAGAGGTCCCTTCCAACCTCAACCAGTCTGTGATTCTGTGGAAGTACCCACAGCACAGATACACCCATGGGGAAGCCTAGAAGATGACAACTCAAAAGACAGCCCACTGGGAATGTCACACGCAGCAGCGCACACTGCTTCAAGCGGTCCCTGAGCTGCCAAAGCTCACGTCACATCACTGGGCTGCTCAGAGCAGCACTGCCCACCTCTCGGTCGGGTCCAACAACAAGACAACAAGTCTTTGAGAACCGCAGCCTGGAAGGCTCTGCCACGTGGCCGCATGCCAGCTCCTCTCTCCCAGAGACGAACAAAGGCCCAACCACGCTGACGCGGGCAGCGTCACCTGCCGTCCAACACCTGCAGCCTGGAAACACACCTACCACCACAGGCACAAGAGTCATCATTTAGAAGCAACAGCCACATTTACTGAGACAGAGGTTTCTTTAACCACTTTCCAATGGAGGTTGCTTCCAAGTGCTGGACTGCCATAGCACAGAACACAAAAGCCTTTCACAAGGAGGTCAGACCTCCTAACCAGCACTAGGTACTTATCTCTATACCATACGTGCATGCATGTTAAATGAGCATCCATTTTAAAAATTCTAATGAACATTAACTGATGTTGCAAGTCAATCGACCAAGATCTTACTTTGCTATTAACGCACTTTTTGTTTCTTTGGACAGCCACCACCATTCCCTTGTGATGTATGAAATTTCACTGGAAGCAGTTTTCACGCAACGAGAGATCAGAAGGCCACCTCCACGCCTGGCAGAGATCCGACTTGCTTTTCTGACCTCCAAGAAGCAATGCTAACGCACACCAACTGGCCCCGTGCTTCTGTGCTTCCCATCTGTGAAAGCTTTTACATGCCTTTTCATATGCACGCTAACCTTGGAATTAGTGCCCAAACGTGACCGACAATCTCTGCAGAAACAAGCATTTAGGGCACACGTTAGCAGTTTTCTTCAAGGGAAGAAGAATCCGGAACATTAGGAAAGAGGCTTAGATAAAACAAAACGTCTCATTAAGAGTGGACCCAATAAAGCTTGTTTTCCCTGGGGATTTCTGCTGGATTTCTAGCCCTTTCCTCGTCCCAACTCTACTCCCACATCTTCTGAGCAGACACCAGGAAGAGACGGCGTTTGCACAGGCTAACGAGAGCTGGACCCACCTGCCCCAGACCCACGTACCAACTGTCCTGCTGCCTGCTACTGACCTGCACGCTGGCAAGCTCTGCCTGTCTCTCCTCCAGGCAGGACCTTCACTTGGCCTTTCTCTCTTTTGCTTTTCACCAAAAAAAAAATTATAACTAGCCCTTTTTTTTTTACAAATATGGCTGAAAGTAGCCACCAGCTTCCTAAGTTATTTGGGGCGACTGCCTAACAGAGCGATCACACAAGCTTCATTTCCTTAAGAAATCAAGCTAAAAACAGTACTTGGCCAGTAAAAATAAACACCATGTGTTAGTATACACCACCACAAATACCAGGGCCACAAAGGTGGTAAATGGACTGGAGCATCTTTCATAGGAGGAGAGGCCGAGAGAGCTGGGGCTGTTCAGCCTGGAGAAGAGATGGCTCAGGGAGATCTTATCAGTGTGTTCAAGCACCTGCCGGGAGGGAGTGAGGACGAGGGAGCCAGACTCTTCTCTGGACAAGAGGCAACAGGCACAAGCTAAACCACATGAAATTCCACCTGAACACAAGGAAGCACTTTTTTACTGTGAGGGCGGTCAAACGCTGGGACAGGTCACCCAGAGAGGTTGCAGAGTCTCCGGCTGTGGAGATGCTCAAACTCTGACCGGACCAAGGCCTGGGCAACCTGCTCCGGCTGACCCTGCCTGAGCAGGGGGTGTTGGACTAGATGATCTCAGGAGGTCCCTGCCAAACTAAACAATGCTGTGATCCCGCTAAACACCATACCATGCAAGCGATAATTACCCTACGTTCATACATAATACGAAACAGATGGAAGAAAACAAAAACACCGAAAATCTGGTGCAATCCCATATCTTCAGTAGCTTGGAGGTCACAAAAACTGAAACGTTGTGTACTAAGCCCCGTAATCGCAGAGACTGACAGCACCACCTCATTTCAAGGAACTTCTATTTTCAATCCACTTGCCTAGGTGCTTCTGCTGTCCTATTTTAGGACAAGTGAAAAATATGGAGTCACTCTGCAGCCCAAGTGTTCAGAAAATAAAGCAATAATTTGCTTTTGGGAAAGGTTGTTTTAAAAGATAACATACAGAATCATCTTAGAGAAAGACACAGAAGAGTACTGAGAAGGAAAACTTTCCTTTACAGCATTTAGTGGAAGTGAAATGAAAGTTGTTAGAAACAGTCCTAATTTAACAAAACATACCTATAGAGTCTGTTTGTGCACAATTTCTGCATAAAGATGAAACAGCAAGATTTGATGGTTCTGCAGCGGTGGTAACAAGACAAAACAAGACACATTTTTATGCCACAGAACAATGCCCACTTGTGATTTCAGTTACTTTGACATTAATAAACTAATATAAAGTAATTATAACTCAGGGTCCTTTGACACGATATTGCAAGAGAAGAACAGATCAGTTTTTCATCTCCAATTCCCAACTTTATTTGTTGTAATTAGCACTCATATGCAGAGAGGAATCAAGACTGGGGTCAAATCCTGTTCCCAGAGGAGGATCCTCCCACTTAGAAGTGAATATCTCATCCCAAGACTTGAGGCGCAGCACAGGAGGCTGAACGCTGCTCGAGATGTGGGACGGACCTTCCCCGGTTACTATGGGCACTGCTACAGAACAGCAATCCGCATTCTGGTGGGAAAAACATTTTTCTATTTTTTGATTGTTTACAATTATCCAGTGGACAGCATAATTCTCTGTAATACATAGATTTTCACCTCCGTAACATGTAATTTACTGCATCGTAAGCGGCATATGGGAAAGAGGTGCAGATAAATAATGTACTTTTTGTTATATGCAGAGGGAAATAACAGCCATATACTCCATATATGACCTTGTAACAGGGATTATGTAGAGGCAGAATACTCATTTCTTCTCATAATAAGCACATTATCTATTCCTTTTTGGTAACAAGTCTCCTTGCAGACCCTTTTTTCCCCACTTACATTGAGCTGTGCATAAGGATGACAGAGTGTCATCATCATCGGTGCTTTTGAAATCTCAGCAAACAGTATCCTCCTATGGTTCCTGAGTTTCCTTCCAGGGAATGTAACTGTTGTCACTACATTTGCTTCCAGAAAATACATCCTGTGTCTAGTAAGTCAAGAACACAAATCCACCCGAGTCCAAAGATGCAAGATCATTCCAACTGGATTGTTCCATTCCCCATTTGTAGTCCCATTTTCTTCCCCCATAAATAGTGCACTTTTAAAAAAATTTATTTCTCAGAAGCTGCAAAATACTGTCTCTACACAACGTTTAATAAGTACAGTCTCATGTACTCAGAATCATTTTTCAGTCCCTACAGGCATTCAAAAGAATTTTAAAAGATTATTTATTAGTCCATTAATACATAATTAAAACTCAGGACTAAAACTTTAATTGACTGGCTCTCGCTTTCAGTATTAGTAATGGACCACCAGTGTCCTCCTCATCAAGTTAGCAAGATTCTTGCACACGATTATTAAGCAAGAAGAACACGTCTGTGAAAATACTGCATGGTGCTTTACATTGTTCTCCAGTTCAAAAGTGATTTCATTAATTACCTCTTATCAAATCAGAACGTGACTCCTAGTAAGACTACTAAATCTTAAATCTTCTGCTCTTTCTCCGTCTAAAAGAAGGAAAAAACCTGAGTTTTTAAGAAGTTGTGTAGTGAAATAAGGATGATGTGGTGGTGATGGACTTCTTCCACCACCAATGCTTTATCCCAGTTTGCAGAATATCACTTGAGGCTGAACAGCAAACCCACTGGTTCGCAGTCCTCATTCACGGCTGAAAAGATGCTCTTGATTTCAGCAGGCACAGGCGCAGATGTAGGAAGAAGACGGAGTGCAAGTCACCTCCCCTCTCTGTTTTGTCTGAGTCTTTGTAACACAAGGATTTTCCTTCCTTTCCATCAGAGGGGTTTGTTCATTTCATTATCCACTTTCGAATCCCCCCTCCCAGCTGAGCACGGCTCTCATGGGAGCCAATCCATACTCCAGGGAACTGGAACTCCTTGGGAAACTATTTTATTAAGGTTCAAGGTTTGGTAAAAACAAGTTTCAAAAATCAGATGCTATACTCTAAAGGTAACATCTTGCTCCAACTAAACGGCTTACTGCTGACATTAAAACAGCTGTATGGCTGCACAGAAATTATCCATTTTAAAAAGCAGTTTTTAAACCACAAATTAGCATAAATGTCAAGGCCTCTACGTCTTGTGGCACTGCAAAGTGAATTCGTCAAATCTACAGGACTGCAGCTATTTTTGTTCAGTGCTTTCCCTCCTGCTCTCACCGGGGCGGATCAGCCGCAGCGGCGGCGGCCCGCCCGGCCCC
>NW_009235216.1:0-6568 GCF_000690835.1 Fulmarus glacialis
GGGATTATCGCCGTGGTTTTCCTGGTTGGGCAAAAGAGTTGAGTCTGATGAGAGGGCAAAGATAACGCTTACATAAAACATAAGCGGTGGAGACTCTGTTAGAAACCACGAAGGGAGGAGAAACAGGGGTTTCAAGTTACCAGTGTTGCCAAAAATCTTGGGCCTGAGTAGTGGGAAGAGCAAGAGAGACTGCTATAATAAAATAAAATAAAAAAAAACCCTCAGCATTTTTTTGACAACTGGGGGTTTTCTATCTCTTCCGCACTGGTGCAGGTGAAAGGTGCACGTAAAGGTAAGTCCCTGGAGCACTGGGAATAGCAAGGAGAATGGGGAGAACTTTGTTGCAAACAATTGTAGTTTATAGAAAACACATGGAGTATTTGTTAAAGAAAAAGTCCGTAAAAAAATAAGGCCAATATGGAATAAATTGATAGCTCCTTCAATACTTTTATGTTGACTTTCATAAAAAGGAGAAAAAAGTGCTTCAAAACCAGCTGAGTCTCAGCCTTTCTGAGAGCAAAAAGAACGAGTGGGCTGTAGACAAATAAAACCAGCTGACATTTGAACATGTGTGAGAACTACTGTAAATCCCTGTTAATGTTTGAGAGACACAGGGAGCTTTTTGAAAAAGGACTGTATTAAACCACACACACTTCATATTCTATGGCTGAAAGGCAAATGAACGTTTTCCTTTGTCTCTTTTCCATACTGGCACCAAATCTGACGCTAGTTGTGTGACAGAGTCTGGAGATGGAAAAGGCTTGGTCCAGGGCAGGATTATTCCCTTCTGTTTGGTTACTGGCATTCTCTCCCCTGAGCTGCCCGTCCCCCCATAACATACCCTGCTTAAAATCTCAAATTCGTTTCTGGTGAGGCTATGCAGAGGTGAATTTGTGTGTGCGTGTGCTTATACACAGATGTGCTTCAGCGTGAGATGTTGTACATCTCTTGTTGAAAACACTTTCCATTTACTACATGCAAAACCCCAAACCTTTTCTGTGAATCTTTAGTCTTGTAATAAATGCAACTTTAACTTTACAGACACCTATTTCATAGAAGCTCTACTGTATGTTCAGAGGTGACTTCAAAGGTAAAGTCAGCTGTCGTGAAGTCAAGTAACTGACTTTTGGAGGGCATGAGTATGATATTGGAACAAACCCCACTGCTTTATTTTACATGCTGTTCTTAGTTACTTTTCTTGCTATGTATCTTTGCTACACCTGAAGTGTATCAGGTAATGCACCAATTTATTAAAATGTTTGCAAAATGTAGTTTGGCTATTATTCTAAAATACTTGCTTTCAGGATGAAAACCTGGCTCTATTGGAGTTAGGAAGAATTTTACTATTGGCTTCTGTTTGCAAAATAGTTTGGCTATTATTCTAAAATTTTTGCTTTCAAGAGGAAAACTTGGCTCCGTTGGAGTTAGGGAGAATTTTATTATGGTTTCTGAGGCTCTAGATTTCAGTCTTAAATGCTGCCTTTCTGCAATATTCCCTGAAAGTAAAATGCAAGAAGATATGAGAAAGAAAGGGAGTTCAAGCACCAAAACCAAATAAAAAGAAATTGAATGGAATGTGGAATAAACACTCAAAGAAAGGTATTGCTATCTTTGTTAATAGGTACTACATCTGCCAGTTTAAAATAAATTTAAAAATTAATTTAAAAATACACCTTTAGAGCGGTGGAGAAGCTGGAGAGTGAAATAGCTCAAAAATATCAAAAAGGGCTTTAACAGAGGTAGGGATAGTGAGGGGGGTACAGATCCCTCGGCCTCTCTGTCATCCATCAGTTTAAATCATAGTAGGTGACGGGGCAGGCTGGAGGGAGGGCTGGAACGACGTCATTCTGGCAGCTAGGAAAGGATTAAAACGCTATAGTCGAGCCTGGAAGTTACGCATGTGGTAAGCCTACTTTCCTGACAAGATGGGGCTATAAAACTTGCACCCAGCTAAGCAAAGGATTTGGGAGGAAGAAAGTAAGGGTTTCTTCACTTTTTGGAGCTGAAAAGAGGAATTGCCAACACGAAGAGTTCTGGTGTGCAGCTTTGACTTGGAGGTGATGGGAGCCTGTGGAGGAACAGGAGAGAGAAAACTGAGATACGGTTTCCCCCCTAATGAATCAAGATGTGGGATTTATCACAGCATTCCACACTTTACAAGGAACACAGGCTGCTGAAACAGGCAATTCTACATGGCATGACAAGAAGAAAGGCTTCATGTAAAGCGAGTGGGCAGGCAGCCTACGTTTGGTACCTGAACTTGAGAATATGCCATTTATTGAGAAGCCTGTAATTGCACAGAAGAGCAGAAAAAGAGAAATAGTTTCCTGTAAGCATGTTTTATACTTTTGAGCTGTTCCAACTCTCACCTTCATGATAAGGTTGCATTAGCTTGAATAAACAATCCTCGCTGTATATTTGTTAGAGCCATAATGGTTCAGAAACAGGAGTTTAAACAAGGTTTACGTTGTTCTAGTTTAAATCATACCGGCTAGTAATAAATCGGAATAAGCATGTTCATGCTGGGATTTGTGCTGCTATAACTAGTTAAAAGAGATTGAAGTTGATTGAGTGCAATGTCCTTTTCAAAATCAGGTCTCCATTTCTTTTAACTCACACAGAGACCTTGACAGATGAAGGACAGTGAAAGTGGCCTTGCCGATTCTGTGCTAGATTAGGTTTGGGGTCTAAAAGAACATGAAAGCGATATAATCCATATCATGGATTATGGCATGAGTGCCACGGCCAAGTTAACTTTAACCAACCTCTCTGTATAGTCAGAAGTGTTACTGTGGCAACAGAGATCTGATAACCTGAGGACTTACCCACTCCTAGGGCTGGCTATTCAGGTTGTGCTGAGCTTTGTACTGTCAGGCTGCTGTTGGTACTTGAGCTAGTCTAAACTTAGTTGGGATACCAGGCTGCTGCAGAGGCAAGACACTTAGGGTGCCTGTGCTTCTCTATGTAGGTTTGCTACCTTTCCCTGCATCCTTCCCTGTCTCTACTCCCATCTCCTTTAAGTTTCTTCAACCTCCTGCTCAGCCTGCTAATACAGCTCTGTGGTCCTTCTTCCTGGGTCTGCTGACAACTGGTACTTGGGAAGGTGTCACCATCACCCTGCCCTCGCTGTGGCCTAAGACATGGCAGCACAGGAAAGAATAAATGATCGGCTAGTTTTGTAAAAATGAACCAGTGCCTTGGAGGGTATTCAGGTGTAATTAGCTTTCCAAATGAATTACAAGTGTCTTTAAAAGGGATGAGTTTTGCGATTAAGGATCTTGACATTCTGTCTTAAGCTTACTTGGGGATGCTGCATTACTGTAATTGAGTCATTTTATTTAGACTTGTGTCAATGGCACTGAACTTTTATAAAATGGTTCAATTAAGTGAAAGAATGGAACTCTCTCACTTAAAGTATTTCCGTCTTCTGTTCTGCTATTATTCTGTTATTCTGCAGGAGGACAGGAACACAGGTTAAATATTCTCTTCTGTTTTGTGGAAATGAGAGACATTTAAATATGGGTATGCTTTAGAAGCAGCTAAAGGAAATTAGATGTGTAACAGACAAATCAACAGATCAACCCCCCAGAGGAGTCTTTAGAAACCATGCTGATAGATAACATCAGATGACAATATTACAAACGTGATGAGTTCTGTTCCTTAGCATGGTTTTAGTCTTGGAAAGACTGCTATACTTGTGTTCATATCTTTCTTTATACATATGGAATTCCTTCTTAAAACTACCCGTAGGAGAACAAAAATTCTTCGAAGGATCTGCGGCAGGCAACATTGTGAAGGAAAGCTTGTTCTGTCTTGAGGGTCTTAAGACATGCGTGGCCAGTTGGTTTTAAACTTTTGGCCAAGAGTTCTGAAAAAAAGCATTGCTCATGAAAATTATGTAAAACTTTTTTTCTTTTTCTAAGTGAGAGATGTATATAACTGGATAAACAAATTGCAGTGTGACTATATGTAGACTTTGTCTCAGATGTCTCTTTACTCCTGCTTGCACTTACAGAGAAACAACGTCAAAAAAGATTCCTATATCTGAACTTACAGGATTTTTATTTGAGTGAAAATACAGTCTTTCATTAGGCAAGAGATTTCTCTAGCTTTTCTGTTCTGGCAAAAATTTCGGACTGGGAAATACGAGGATGGCAATTTAAAGATTTCTTGCACCTGCTACACAAATCATGTGTATTTACTTTCTGTACAAATGATTTGTGTCTAGTAACACATTGTATTGCACATTCCTCCGGCCCTCTCTGAATTTCTGTACTTCACAGTCGTTAAAGATCTCGGCCTTCTCTAACTTCATGTAACCGGTATTTTGGAGCTGTTTTGCAGATGGGAATACTAAGATATGGGGAGACTGAATAATTTGTCCCAGGAGAAAGAGCATATCTTTGGCAACTCTAAGTCTAGCATTTGGGTCTCCTGACAATAACCACTGGAACATACGCCATTAGTGAATTTGTATTAGATTGTATTTTTAATCTAAAAGGCAAACATATTAGTTTCCAGAGTCTCAAACTTGTCCAAACATACTCAGGCTTAGCTACCGTTTCACTTATTTTGCTCCAAGGGGAGTGGCATACTCACAATGAAAGATTATGTTCAGTATCCAGTTTTAATATACAGGTTATTTGCAATCATTGGATACCCAGTAGTGATTTTTTATAATGTTGAGAAGAAAGGAAAAATAATAACAATTTTTATTTTGAAACACTGTGAGAAATCCAAGTGACTTCTGAACCAGCGAACTGTGTTTATAACTGCTCTATAGCAGCTACTGCGCACAAAAGATGACAGGTGCTGAGGTTTTATTTATATCAACTAGCATTTACCATATGTGCACATATGAAAATATTTAGAAGGAAAATGTACTTTTGAAAGAGTAAGTTCAGTGCAATAGTGTGCTGTGCGACTCCCCAGACAACTCCCAGCTGCAGACGTTCTGCAGTGGACTATCGTTATATCTTCTGGGAGGAAAGGGAACATTACATAGAATATCATACTGGAGGTAGGTGAAACAGAAACTACTGAGTTGTTAATTTATCTGTCAGCTGCACTGGCATGAAAATTGTCTTTCCTCCTCCTCCCTTTCTCACCCTTAACATTGCCTGATAATTATCAGGTCATTTTACCATCTGTGCCTGGGATGATATTTTGATTGTCCTCCTTCAAATTTGGATGCCTCAATAGCTTGAAACTGTATATCATTACGTAGCGTGTACTTCAGAGCTTTGTGCAACATGCATACTGAAAAATGCTGAAAAGGCTGGAAAACGTGAATGGTAAAAAATACTGGTATTACAGGATTCTGTCATTCCAGTTCTGAAACGTTAAAAAGCCAGGGAATAAAGTCTAGGAGGCAGCATTACAGCGAGACGAAACCGCCTGTTTGTCATCAATTTTTCAAAAAAACTGGATGCACGCGAGCTCAGCCATGAAAGGAAATTGTTTCAGTTGGGAGATAGAGAACTGCCAGTGCCCCGAGGGCACTGCCAGCCCTGCCTGCCCCGCCCACAGCCCAGGGCCCCATGTGTGGTGGTGCATTTCCCCACTTCCCCTGGGCTACTCCACCATCTTGGGAACTACTGTTAGGCCTTAGCCATTGTGTAACGAGTTGGGCGGTTGAGCATCCCTTGACCGTACCAGGCACTCTTGCATGGCTAAGGTGGGGAGCGACACTGATCGTACCAGGAACACCGGCTACCTGATCAAGGTGGGGAACAAGAACAGGGGATAATTCGTCATCTCTGACAGCCCTGAAGCATTCCCTACCTGGATCATAGCTCAAGTGGAATGATACCATGGTTACTGTGGAACAATACCGTAATTACTACCCTGGGCCATCTCGCATAGTGGCCAAGATGGAAATTTATTGATAACTAAAGCCAATCATCTTGCAAACCTACAAACAGCGGTCCCAAGCGAGACCCTTTTGAGTTGTCTTGGACCGCAGCGGGCTGTGCCTAGAGTCTCCCTCTGAGTAGGACGCCTCTGAGAGTTCACAAACTCTCAAGTTTGTGATATTCGGAGGACCGCTGGGACCTGGGCTGAAACACTCCTCGGCCGAGACACTCCTTGGGGCTCAACTCTTCACTTGTTGAGAAATGCCAAGGCATTTAACATGAGTATTTCACAGACTCGAGGGGAATTTTTAACTGGTATCTTTATCGAGCTATAGGCTTTTGTCTTTCATGAATTTACCTAGTTATGGGCCCTTGAGTGTGTGAATAGATCTATATTATGTGTGTGTAGGTATTGATTTAGATAACTAACAATAAACATAATCTGTAATTTAGTAATTGTAGTAAACTTGATTAACTTACTTTGTAACTGTTAAATTAGTCAATGATTAAGTGCTGTCAAAATCTTATGATCTACCTTAAAACTGTAAATGAACTTTAGATTGCTGCTAGACACTTTAAATTGCTGCTAAACACATATAACCCCTTAGGCATAAACCGTTGACCAGGTCTGAGACTAGGGGTAGATCCAGCTGCACCTAGACTCCTCTCTGAGAAGGAGTTTAGAAAGCAAGGGGGTCTACTCTGAACCTCAT
>NW_009235216.1:6935-13642 GCF_000690835.1 Fulmarus glacialis
CCCCGCCATGGGCCCCACCAAGCCAGGCCCACCCGCCGGCCCACATCCCGGCCTGGCTTGGGCCTGTCCTCAGGGAGGTGCCCAATGCCTGGGGCTGGGGCTGCTCCTGGTGCCCCTGGCTGCCCTGCGGTGCTCTGCTGCCCTGAGGAGCCTCTAATGCTCCCAGCCCACAGGGAGCTGCCGGCTTTTGCTGCTCCCCGACATTAACTTGATGTTTATCTTCTCCATCTTGGTAGTTGAAGCAGTGAACGCATGCATAGCCTTGCAGTTGAAATCAGAGGCGCGTGGTTACGAAACCAGAAGAGGCTGGTGCCCCTGGCTGCCCTGCGGTGCTCTGCTGCCCTGAGGAGCCTCTAATGCTCCCAGCCCACAGGGAGCTGCCGGCTTTTGCTGCTCCCCGACATTAACTTGATGTTTATCTTCTCCATCTTGGTAGTTGAAGCAGTGAACGCATGCATAGCCTTGCAGTTGAAATCAGAGGCGCGTGGTTACGAAACCAGAAGAGGCAGGGTGGCAGAAGCTTGCAGGTACCAGAAGTTGCAGCGTAGTCATAAATATGAAAATACGATGCCAAAAAAATAATCTGAACTCAAACCCCCATATTTCTGATTAACACTGTACCTGAATTTACAGCCATTGAGTTAATTTGACAAATATTCTACTGACTTAACAAGAGCTGACTTTACATAATTTTGGTTCAGGAAAGAATTTCATCATGAGAATTTCATCATCTGGTGGAAGTTGTGGGATCCAGAAATTTGCACTGAAAGATTAGAATATGCCTAAAAAGTTATCTGTAGTAATCTGCTATTGGGGGCCCCTTCCTTTAAAAGTGAACTATTATGTACTCTTTCCATTCAAAAATTTTAAAGGACAACCTGTAAACCTGTTTCTAACTCTTTACTAAGAGAAACGATTGAAAACAGTTTGTAGAAAGAAAGAAAAAATTGCTAAAGATACTCATCAATATTTTCCTCCAGGGCAGACCAAGAGTTGTTCTCAGCTGACATCTGTGTTGGTAATGCTGTTTCACACAGTATTGCAGTGCAGGAAGGACATGTGATATAGTTAAATAACATCTTAGATGACATTTTAGCTTTTTCTCTTTGCTGTCGATAGGAGGAGTTATCAGAGCGTGACATCTAAGCTAGACTTTATAGTACGTGATCTGAATGCAGTATCTCTTTTTCTTCATTAGGTAAAGTACCTAATGTTTGATAACTTGGGTAGCAGGTAGTCTTCATCACTCATTGCTCTCTTAAACATGGTGATTTCAGGCATGACAGCAAGTGGCTGGGACACAGGAGTGCAGTTTTTTTTTTTTACTTTATTTTTACTTGGATTGATTGAACTTCCCTGCAGAAGGAAATGACACCCCTGCCTCGCCCCCTGCAAATGTAAAAATGTACTTGTCTCTTGATAGGCTGTTTCACTATTGGAGGAAAAAGAAAAAAGCCTGAAAGCAATACATTAAAAAAAAAAAAAGTTTTTCAGCTGCTGTGTTACTGTCCAGAAATGTAAACACATGAAAACACTGAGCAGTAACAGCCAAGCAGAGTGGAAGATACCTTTACCCCTTAGAAGCCTGTTAAACCGTCTTTCCCTTCTCTGAGTAGTCAGTCAGCGGATGGCGACTTGTTACCTCTGTAAGTGATGCCTTTCTCTGCTGTTTCTCAACACTGTTAAAAGTGTTTCACATATCATCCTTCAATCTCTGTGTGACTGTAGAAGTGAGATAATCCTTTACGATAACATTTAACCCAGGTATATGTGAAGCTTAAGTAAGTATAGTAGATAAGTTCTCCAGGTAAAAAAACTCAATTCAGATTCAATTATCAATTCAATTATTCAATTATCAATTTAACTCTCTTGCTAAACTTTAAAAGTTGTTTTTTTTTTTTCCCCAGCCCAGCTGGTGTTCTGCTTTCCTGCCTACAACATGCATCTGATATACCAGAGAAGCAAAGAACGTTTTTGAACCCGGGCTCCATAGAATGAAAACTCTCCTTATTCTAGGACACCAAGTAAGAAGAGCTGTGGGACCTTTTCTCTGGGAATGAATTACAGTTTGCTGTATTAGTGCAAAGCTTAGTTGTGAAGATCCATATGAACTGTCAGGGATAGTCTATCCAAGTAACATCTTCATTAATATGGTATTTTGGCAGAATCCCATTTTGCTTCCTGTGATGCAGTTATCACTGGGGATAAACAAGTGACTGCAGCTGAGAATACTGTTGTTTCTAAGAAAATGGAAAATAAGTCTGTATGTACTTTGGTCAAATTTTGTCAAATTGGTTGATATATCTGATAGTCAGAATTAGACTATCCATGCACCATGGAAACTGTTTCCATAGTGAAAATCTCTTAGCTCAGAGACAGTTCTCTCTGGATTAAATCCAAGGATTCAGGCTGATAATCTAGAGCTTTCTCTAACAGCTGGGAAGGTCAATACTTAAGAGGAAATTGCCACACAGCTATCTGAAGGTTGTACCATCCCACTGCTGGAATATATTCTTACCTTCCAGCTGTAATACAGTCTTCCTCTGTAATGCCTCAAAAAGACCAGTTACTCTACTGTAGAGAAACTACTTTTAACCCATGTAGTGAGGGTGGAGAGAGTAAAAAACATATAACAGTAAGGTCTTTCACATTAAATACACCGCTACCTGTTTGAAAGCTGATTAAGAAAGAATTGTGGGATCTTGAATACTTGTGGATCAACATATTAACAAAGCCCAGGATGGGCACTGGTTGGGATTTGTTAAAGGTTAAATGAAAAAGATGTGTTATTTCCTAAACACTACTCTAATATATGGAAATAAAAACTGCATTGAATTGAATGTTCTTTAGGAAGAAGTAGTTTTATGGCCTGAAGACACAATCCAACAATTTCTATTTCCCAGGAGATAGGATAGCACTGGCTAAAAGCCCATCCTGGTTCAGTGGTGAAATAGGTGCAGCAATTAAAAAAAAAAAAAAGCAATATGCAACAAGAAAAAAGGAGAAATATAGCAGTGGATACACATATTCTACACTTCATAAATTCTGAATTATGAGAGGATCTAAAACTATCAGGAAGAAATTCATGACTGGCAAGCCTAAGAACAAAAGGGTTTAAATGCATTGGGTACAGTGTAAATCCTAGCAGTGGCAAAGAGCCAACTGCTTGATCGGTAAATTGTTAATAATAATGCAGAAATAGCAGAAGTGTTCAATAGGAAAATCTGTTCTGTATTTGGAAAGAAGCAAGAAGCAACATTATGTCCTTATACCACAAGAGAATCGGGAAGTCATTTCAGCAGTAATCAAGGAGGAACATGAACAATGTTTAACAACAGGTAAAAAAAACTAGTTAGCATGGCCAGAGAAGCTGTATCCTGGCCCATCATGATTTTAAATAAATACTGGATTTCTGAAAAGTTTCTGGAAAAGTCAAATATCGTTTCATATTATGTATTACAAAGGCAAAGTGGCTGATCCAGGTAAGCATAAGCTTGTTGTTGGTCTGACACAAGTCCTAGGGAAGACAGAGAAGTGGTTTATACAGGGTGAAATTAGAAAAAAAATCTGAGGGTTGGAGTGGAAGTAATGTTAGTCAGTGTGATTTGTGAAAAAAGATACCTCAAAAGATTTAAATCAAGTGTGCTTGACATCTGTTCACAAAGTATAAGCTACCCCTCTGGGAGGTGAGTTGATTGCCATATAAGTGCAATATATTCAGACTTTCGAGAAGTATAATACATGATTTCATATTGCCTGATATTCTGATTAGCACAATTCAAGGATAGCTCTATGCAATATCAATAAGGTGCAAATTCACAGCTTTAGAACTAGCTGACAGATAAACATAGAAAGTGGTGGTTATTAGGAAATTGTAATTAATGGGAAACATCTAAGCAAGGCTCCATAGATAAAAGTATTAAGTCTGATCTAGGACTTTCATTTGTGATTTGGAAGTAAATGTAAAATCACTACTGGAAGGCATTTACTTACAAACCAAATTCAACCAGTGCAAAAAGCAGAGGAGCAATGAGTTACAGAGAATCATTTGGGTTGCTTAAGTTCAGTATGATCTGCTTTTTCTATTTGTAAATGGGTAATTTATAACATCTGAGACAGGTATCCTGTATTTGACAGGATCCACAATAAATGTGGAAGTGACCATCAGCTGAGGTGGTTTAGTAGGAGATTTGGACAAGCCCTGTTTCCACTACCAGGGGACAGTTGATCTCCTAATCACCCACTACATATAAAATATCAATATGAAAGCAAAATTACTACATGACAAAAGAAACCAAAATCTATTTATGGGTATTTACCATGCCATTGGGAGACAGTGGCAAGAATCTGCGTCCAGGAGTCTGAGGGACTTAATTTTTTGACTGGACCTTGCTGCTAGCCTGCTGATGACGACCCTGCACAAAATACATCATCTTCCTCAGCTTAAGTTTCCCTGTCTAGAAAAGAGGTATAATGATACTCACCATTTTCAAAGAGCACTTACTGAAAAGTGAAAAGTGCCAGCTAGTCTTACTGGCTCTGTATTACCTTAACTACAGCCTTGTGTGGTGGATGTAGCTAGCAACTGCTCTAAAACATACTTCTGATAATGAAACAGGCTGACAAAACACTTAATGAATGCAAAAGTGAGGATGTCTTTTGGAGTGTTGTATCCTTCCAAGCATTCAACGACACTCAAATTTCAAAGAATGAGAATGACAATATATCACCACAACTCACTGTACTGTTTTTGCAGAGTAGCCCTACATAGCTGTAGAGACGTACTCTGTCTTTCTGGTTAGTGCAGAACACTTTTGGCATGAGATAGGTAATTGCAGACAAAGCTTCAGGGTCTTGTTTTGGCAGTTGACCAGGAACTACTTACTGAAACTTCTCAGTAAAAATGCCACATTCCCTTCTTTACAATCTCTTTCATACCAAACATGTGTGGATATGCATCTCTCCTGAGGTTTGCTTGCAAATTTCTAGAAAATCATGAAAATTGACAGAACCAATCCTATCAAGAATTATTCTTTTTTAAAAATAAACCCATAAAACCAGATCCCCCACCCATAAGGCATACGTGATACTTCTCTTTTTCCAGCTTTCCTGCAGCATATCAGCCTCATGGGCTTGAAGAGCTGGAGGAGGCACTGCCTATTTGCAAGTCCAATGCTAAAGCAAGAGCTGCTGTAAGGGGTGAGTGGCTCCCTGCAGCCCAAAGAAGCTATCAGCTCTGTAGGAAGGCTGTTGTAGTACCTCTATCCCTCTCAGACGACATGACGCTGTGTGACGAATCACGAGGGATACTTGTAAGAATTGCATTAAGAAGCCCCTTTGCACTGATAACACTGAAGATTCCTGTCCAAAATTAATGAAGGTTTAAGCCAGAGACTATGAAGAATAAACTTAGAGAAGGGAGCAAAGGGTGGATATGAACCTACCTAAAGTGCCTATCAGAACTCAGTCTCTCTAATCCAGCTTACTTCCTTTACTTCCTGCACCAAGTAGCACTTCAGTAGAAGATACAAAAAGCCTTTACTTGGTGTGGAATAGTCTGTTTCTCCCATTAGGTTTCATCCCAATCTCTTTTTCTAACAAACATGGACTCTGAGGTTTGAGGTTTCACAACTTTCTTACATGTAATTTGGTTTCTAAATACACCACTAGTTTCTAATCACATCTGGGAAAACTTCACTGTGGTTTGAAATTTGTAGAATCAGTTCCACCATTTTTTTAACCCATGATGAACTCCATCTAATTACTGAGATTATGTTTGTATTTGAACAGCCATTCTCCAAGGAACATCTTAGCTTTAAAAACATAGATGTCTGTTCTGCTTCATTTCAGAATCATAGAATCATAGAATCATTAAGGTTGGAAAAGACCTCTAAAGATCATCAAGTCCAACTGTTAACCCAACACCACCATGCCCACTAAACCATGTCCCTAAGCGCCACATCTACACGTCTTTTAAATACTTCCAGGGATGGCGACTCCACCACTTCCCTGGGCAATCCTCACTATGTCTTTCAATTTGATTTTATTACCCGATTGACAAAACGGCAGGCATTTATTCTTTAAACTGATTTATTAAGAAGGCTACTCTGACCCACTGGAAATAATTTACTTCGATCTCCTGCCATCTAGTGTCAGAAATAACACATCTGCACCTCCTACAGCTGACACATGCTCTTGCAACTTTAAACTGTGCATGGCAAAAACTATAAAATATCATGGAATTATTTTTTTGTCAGTGTTTAGCACCTTAGCATGATAAAAATAGGTGTATACATTTATATTTTTATATATGACAAAATATCTTTTCTGTATTTATTGATTCTGATGTATGCACCAAAACCCTGCTTTCAGTCTTTGGAATCTGTTTGGCATTGAAACAAGGTGCGAGTTCGTACCTGAGCACAGCATAGTTTAGGAAAACGCTATATGATCAATGAAGTAAGCATGCATATTTTCTTGTGTACTTTTGGGGGTAATACAAAATATATTAATCAGTGGTCAGTAAAACATACTTTGCTAACTTCTTCACTGACTTTGTGGTGTCTTGAGGCAGTCTGGGTGAAGGCTTTGGAAGGCTTCTGCATCACTGAAAGATTGGGCTGCCATAAAGAAAAGGAGGCAGGTAGGACCTTCCTGAGGCACTTTGGTATGGCCAATGACCCTTAAGATCATCGAGTCCAACCGTT
>NW_009235217.1:0-4108 GCF_000690835.1 Fulmarus glacialis
TTCCTGGACCCCTTTGCCCTTCAGGACTAGGTCTCCCAAGGGACTCTCACAACCAGTGTCCTGAGCAGGCCAAAGTCCTCCGGAAGTCCATGGTAGTAGTTTACTGGCCCCCCTCCTCACTTCAAGTATCGAGAATTCTATCATTTCATGGTCGCTAAGCCCAAGCTGCCCTCCGACTACCACATCTCCCACCAGTCCCTCTCTCTTTGTGAACAGCAGGTCAAGCAAGGCACCTCCCCTGGTAGGCTCGCTTACCAGCTGCATCAGGAAGTTATCTTCCACACACTCCAGGAACCTCCTCGACTGTTTCCTCTTTCTGTATTGTATTTCCAGCAGATGTCTGCTAAGTTGAAGTCCCCCTCGAGAACAAGGGCTAGTGATTGTGAGACTTCTGCCAGCTTGTAGAATGCTTCATCTGCCTCTTCAGCCTGGTTAGGTGGTCTGTAACAGACTCCCAGCAGGTCATCTGTCTTGTTGGCCTTCTCCCTCATCCTTGCCCATAAGCACTTGACCTTATCATCATAATTGTTGAGCTCTATACAGTCAAAACACTCCCAGAGTGTCTATACAAAGCCACCCCACTGCCTCTCCTTCCTTGCCTGTCCCTTCTGAAGAGCTTATAGCCATCCATTGCAGCACTCCAGTCATGAGAGTCATCCCACCATGTTTCTGTGATGGCGACTTAAGTCCCACTGTACAATGGCTTCCCGCTCCTCCTGTTTGCCGCCCATGCCGTGTGCATTGGGCTGGGCAACAACATTGGCATGCCACCCCTAGGCTCATCTCTAATGAGCCTGATTTTATCCCCTTCCCCCTTCAAACCTAGTTTAAAGCCCTCTCGATAAGCCCCATCAGCTCATGAGCGAGAATCCTTTTCCCCTGTGAGACAGCTGAACTCCATCTGTCGCCAGCAGGCCTGGTGCCGTGTAAACCTCCCCATGATCAAAAAAGCCAAGATTCCACCAATGGCACCAGCCTCTGAGCCACGTGTTAATCAGGTGTGTGTTCCTGTTCCTTTCAGGATTCTTCCCTGCCACTGAAGGGATTGAGGAGAATACTACCTGTGCTCCTGATCCTTCAACCTAGCTTCCCTTAGTGTAAAAGGTTATTCTCGCCTTCCCGCCACAAGGCACTATCCCCAGAATGGTTTCCCACTTGAATATGGTAGGATGGGATTGTAAGAGCCCCATTGTTTTTCTCTATAGGTCCCATCACCAAATGTGTGTGTGTGTGAGGTTCTGGCAGAGAAATCCCGTGCTGAAATACCGCCTTGTGTCTGCTGCGCTGAGGTACAGAACAACTCCCTCTCTGGTGTGCCCGGAGGAAACCTTTGCTGGTGTGGTTGCTCATGCGGCATAGGCAGGTGTGGCAGAGGTGAGCGAGGGAGGGGCTGTACATGCAGATGTGCTAATTAAAGACTTGTCATTTCATGTAATTTAGGCAAGTGCCAGTGATTAATAGTAGTCCAGAAGATGATAGCTTCTCTCCCCTGATCATCTGTAGCTGAACTATCAGATCACGATCCTGCAGTGGCAGAATTATAGATCCATAAATTTTTCTCCTACTGTATTTTCTTAAATAGAAGGAGTTGCCTC
This sequence comes from Fulmarus glacialis, assembly GCF_000690835.1. Classification (NCBI taxonomy): domain Eukaryota; kingdom Metazoa; phylum Chordata; class Aves; order Procellariiformes; family Procellariidae; genus Fulmarus; species Fulmarus glacialis. The sequence goes on from NW_009235217.1 coordinate 1,596, forward strand.
TCTCTCTGCCTGTTTGTGAGAACTTAAGGCTTTTTTCCTAGTTCCCTGGGATCCTGTGGTTGGAAAAGATTATTATTTAGCATATATCGGCATAGTTCCCTGATCTGGTCCCAAGAAAAGTAAGTGGCCCAGCACATCTGATAGCTAGCAGGAAGAGCTGACCTGCACTGCAAGGTTTTTCCCCGGAAACAACCCGGAAAATACTTTGAGCAGCACGTGATACTGGGGCGGCGGGAGAAAGGGGGAAATCACAATCTGCTCACAAGCAGCTGGCAAATATTACCAAAAAAGGGGCAAAAGTTGCAAAATTATTCATTATGAATTGTTTCCTGTCCTCTACAGAAAAAACACAAACACTCCAGCACCTCCAGGAAGCCGTAACATGTGGCCCCTGCCAACTGCAATGAATCTGGGAGCTAATCTGTCCAGGAGATGAGTGTCAATGCCAAGAGGGACACATTAGACTTCAGCTCCTAGCGGCATCCACCTTCTGGGGACACTAAGCCAATTTACCTAATTCTAATGAAATTTCAGTAATAAAAGTAGAGGTGGCTTGCTGAGCAGAGGCTGGGGAAGGATTAAAGGCATTTGCATTAATAAATAGAGATATTATCATGGAGAATTAATGTTCTTTGATATAGATCTTGGCAGCATTAGAAGATGCTAGGTACAGTGCCTCATTATGTCTCAGAGGTTAAGGGGTCAGCCTGGGACAAGGGGAAGTGATTTATGCAGCATCTTTGTCAGAGGTATGAGAATATGTATGAAATAATAAGACTTGCAGAGACCATTAGTAAAAACCTCCCAGGATCCCAAGGTCTCGCATTGCACTAGATTCCCTGTCTCTATGCTGCATATCATTCAAGCACTTTCTTCCCCTGCTATGTCCCATTTCTCTCTCACCCTTTTTATATCTCATATTAGGGTTGTTCCTTCCAGCATCTGATAGGCAAACATTATTTAAAAAGGGTGGTTAATCCAGAAGACAAGGGAGGTTTCCTTTGTTTGATATTTCTCCCCCTTTCTCTAACTCCTTAGGAGATACTGGCTTGGGAGGTGACATTTAGATGAAAAGGACAAGTGAAGAGATGAGTGTTGAATGGTTCAGGTGTTAATTAAACCATCAAGGACAAATGAATGGATATGTGGATCTCTTCTGCATGTGTGGGAATTGAGAATAATGCAGGTGCACCTTGCAGGGAAAGCTCAAACCTGCTACCCCTTGGATATGACTAGCACAGTAACCTGCCACTAGCAATGGCCAGTCCTGGGTATGTTAGAGAACTCCTGTCCACTCTGTAAATACCATAATCTCCACGTATCTGTGATGACATTTTATGTCATCTGAAGGACTTGCTGACAGAGGGAAGGAAGGACCCCAAGCAATGCTCACTATCTCACAGGGGACATGATATCAGCCAGTTTCCTAATACTGTATATAGTATAGTTCAGTATAATATATCTAATGCGGTATAATATTGTATACTTTCTCATAGTTAGAAAGTGAATCCTTCCAAGCAGCGGTGAGGACCCAGACGTGCACAGAGGTGACTCCCGACATTGCCTGAAGCTGAGCATCTCAGGCTGCCAAGTAGGAAATTCTTTGCCAGATACAACTTTCCTGCACAACTCGACAGTATCTTCAAACACTTGTTAGAAGGGGTTTTCTGATTGCTTTTGGTTATTATGTCTCTCCTCTGATCTCATTCAGGAGCGTTTCAGAGAGGGTCGCTCCTGTGAAGCAGGCACTATTCATCCCTTGTTGTCTGTGATGGGAGCAAAGTCATGGGACAAGTAGCAAAGTTATTGGTGAGTTGTAGATGCACAATAGACCAAAGAGGAATGATGAGGATGGCACTGCAGACTAAATTTAAGAAAAAGATTGCAGATCAACATTTCTGACAGTAAGTTCATCTTGGGAATCATTGAAAAGAGACTCAGAGTAACCTCCTTATTGAAAACAGCTTTTGGTCAGGACCAGCAAAACATAATGATTTTAATTCCTATATTGTAGAAAAGACATCATAAAACAGGACTTTTTAAAGCTTGTTTCTCTAAGAAAATGAAGCTTACTTGAGAACATCATCTGGCTGTGTGCTTCTGCTGATTATCATTTGAAAGTGTCCCGTTTAAAAGAAAAAATGACAGGAAGATGGAGTCCTAAAAGCTATTGATTTTTTACACATTTTCTAAAAAGAAACAAGTGAGTAGCAGAGAGAGATCTAAATAAATGAGGGAGTCTATTGATGGAGAGGCTGAGACTGAGCTCAGATCCAGAGAAGCCATAGGAAAGAGGGAAAAAAAGCCAGTTGTCATCACTTCCACTGCTGTGGGACTACTTGTATGATGTAGGTTTCCCTAAAGGGCACAGAGCTCTGTGTTTAAGGAAACATTAAAATAATCTCCACTTCTGTACTTGAGAGATACTAGTGCAGCACAGGCCCATCGCAATCTTTCCTCCTCTGCATTACAGCAAGAATGTAACGCGATGGACTTCAAGCACCACCAGCAGG
>NW_009235217.1:4129-48384 GCF_000690835.1 Fulmarus glacialis
TATTCTAAGGGAACTGGGCCCTGGACTGCACCAGCTGCTTTGAAGCCTTCCCATCTTCTCCTTTCTCACCTCTATAACACTAGACTTGTCAATATCTTTTACTATCCAGAATCAGGATAACAGGTAAAGTTAAAAATAAATTGGAGTGCAAGGGAAATGAATGGAAGGATCTGGATCAGATCAGATTAAATATTCTCTTTGCACCTTTTCATATTTTGTTCTATTTTCTTTCTCCACTTTTCCCCTACATTTCAAGAGAAATGTAATGCTTTTGAGCAAAAGCACCTAAACTTTTCATTTTTAAAGATATCATTCTCTGTGATCACATCCCATTCAGTGGTATTTGCCTATCAAAAGGTGTTATTGAAAAGTTGCTGTCCAGCCCTGTAAAAGTTATCATTTCTGTTAGAGACTATCCTGGATCTGTCTTGAGCCTTATTTATGGACTCCTTGATTTTCAAAACTGAACGCTGTCAAATTGAATATTTTTTATAGTCAGTCAGTGAAGAAAAAGATCATAAAGGAGAATAGGAACGGAGACTCTTATAAAGTAAGAAAAGCGGGAGCAAAATACGGGACTGTATAGGAGGCAGGAGACAGAAAAAATATAGCAGAAGATTTTGTTATAATATAAGAATGTTTTCAACTCATTTGAGCCAGCCCATTTCATATACACATGGGTATGGGGAGGTTGGGATCGCTTTGGTTTGTGTACCAGTCCAGTTCATAGGAGATAAATAATGCAGTGCTATAGTGAATGGAATTACACTCTTTATACCTGTTTTCAGCATAACTTTGTGCAGGAATGAGCGCAATATCAATAAAAATGAGTGTAATGAGCAACCTCCATCACCTGAGCTAGCGGAACAACTGTATTGCCCCAAAAGAGAGGATATTGGATGACTTTTACTCTTTGTGTGGTCTGGGTACTGAGGGTGAAGGGGAAGGAGTTTCACCAGCTGGTATATACTCCTCCACTACATCCCTTCTCCTAACTGGTTTGCTACATGTTGGAGAGCAGCCTTCCATGGCGGAGGGTAACACCACCTTGGCTGCAGAGCTTTGAGAAGGCAAACAGACCTGACAAGGGACTGCATATCTGTTTTCAGAGATCCTTTGAATACTTGGGATCTTTAGGCGTTAAGAACTTCTTCTTTTAACATTCAATTTTTTTGTCTGCTATGTTTATATATGACGAGCTTGTGCCAAGGACCCAATTACAATTTTTTTATCTCTCTCCCCTCTTTCTTCTCCACTTCTTCCTCCAACCATAATCAGGGACACCTGGAAACAATAAAGGGTTGTTTGTTTGGTTCATCCTTCTCCCCCTTATTTTCTTGTGTATTTGATGTTGTGAAAGCAAGGCTGTTAGAGATCCATTAAGCACTGTTTGTAACGGAAGGGAAGTGTTCTATCTGGTTTGAGGAAGATAAGGCACATAAATCGAACTCACCCTACATCTAAACATTTCTGCAAATAGCTGAGGAGACAAACATGTAGTCGCTTTTACTATGTGCTGCATGCTCCATCTTGCCACCACTGGAAGCGAGGAGAGCTTGAGAATTGAGATCAGAAACTTCAGACAAGACTGATGAACAATTTTCCAGGCTGGAAATAGGTATTTACAATAAGATAATTCATTTGCTTGCTACTGTATTGCTTATGCAAGGAGCATCCAGCATGTCTACCCAACCAGTGAAGCCATTCTGCTATAATGATCCATTTGATAATTGCCTCCTCTGGGTTTAGGAAAGGCCTGCTAGTGCCAATTGCCTCAGCCATGAGGCTGGAGACAACACAGTCCTGTCTTTATTCAGTAATATGAGCCCTTTTCACAGTCACAGCAGTCAAACCAGGTCTCATCTTGGCCATAAGTCTTGCCTGCAGGAAATACTGGATGCCAGGGGAGCATGAAAGAGATGGATTTGAAGAGGGATATGCAGCCCAACCAAGCGTGCATTTGAGGGGGCTGCCCCATTCCTCCAGCTTCCTTGGTGCCTCTTTCCTCCTGGCTTGGTCAGCTTGCTGCCTCTCCAGCCCATCTTGAGACCCAGAGGCCACAGCAGAGCAGGGACTTGCCAGCCATTACAGGTGTGACCGATCAACACAGATGGGGGAACCATCTCCTGCTCCAAGCAATCTTTTGCTTTATCTGTATTTGTATCTGTCCTGCAAGCATTTATGAAACCCGCTCGGTCATATACATCCCTGTGGGATGTCAATACCATTTTCTCTCTTTCACATAGTCAAGATTTTTCTCCGAAGATGTATTCCAGAACCTTTTGTTAATAATGCCGTTCACAGCTCACAGGGGAAGGCATGTGGAGGGTCTTTCTTAGACCTGTTTTATCCTGGCTCCCTTGGCTTAAATTATATTCTTTCAACAAACTTAATGTGGATTGGAAAGACTCCCAGCTGTAGAATGTGTAAATTAAAACTCTCCTGGAATGATCAGGAATGAGAATATTTATTCTCACTCTTGTCCCAATGTCTCAGAAACCCAGGTCAAAAAATTATCCCCTGCTTCTGAAGGAATGGATGAAATGTGTGCAATAGCCCTAGACAGACAGCATCTTCATGATTTGAGCTCAGAACTGAGTCCCAAGGTAGATAAATCAGTCCCCTGCTACATGATAAATAGTCCTTGGATTTAATCTGTATTGGAAGGGTCTTGTAGGTAGTTAACAGGTCAAAACCTCTCACTGAGTACTCAAGAAATATCTCTCTTTGGACTTCTGGCAAAATTGTTTAAGGAATATATTACTATTGGGTGAGCAGTCAGGTTTAACCCTAAATTAATTAGGGACTCCACACCTAATCATTAGGGAAAGCAAGGATGCAACTGTGGCACAGCAGTGCATTCAGTTGTGCCCCATGTTCAGCACAGAGGAGCTGGAGGGGAATGGGCAAGAGCAGAAGGAAGCCAAACTAACAGGAGTCCTGCGTTTTTCTCCAGCTCCTACTCCATGGCGCTGAGGGTCGTGTTTTTGAACATCCGTCTACAAGTTACTCTGTGTTCCTCTCTTAAAATGCAATCCTAGTGGACTTTTATGGCCCTAATCTGATGCCCCTGAGTGAGAGGCAGAAGCCACATCATCACAGAGACTCCACCTTGCCAGCTGATCTGTTTTATTATTATGTGGGAAAAGATTTTGGAGGTGCAGGGGAGAGTTCGAAGGTTTTTAAAGAAATATCTCAGCAAAAGAAAAAAGAACTTAAAAAGCCAAAACAGCCCATTAATCCCTTCCCAAAGGCAGTTTAATACCCATTAGGAAGTAGACATAGGGCATATTTCCATAGGGCATGGACACACAGACTTGGCTATGGAGATAGAGATGCCAACTTACTGTTTCAGGGACTAACACAAAACTCAGGACTCCATTCCCCTTTGGGGTGTAATTTCTTAATGTATTAAAAACAAAAGACACAAAATGTTAAAGATTACTTAAAAAAATGTTACTAATAACTCCCTGGGGTCGAGAGATCCAGAAGCACTTGGCTATTTCTGACTTTGATCCATAACTACCAGGGTTTTTCACTTTAATATCTCTGGTCTCTGTGGCTGTGATGTGCTGCCTATATTTTAACAAGAGATTCTGACAATTTTGCCCTCTGAGTCTTACAGAAATCTACAGTCCCGGGGGAGCATGCCCTTGCAGAAGGTTTATACTTAATTTGTTTTTCTCCTTAAACAGAAACCCTTTCTCATAGACATTTGCTAGGCAACAACAGCGTAACTGTCCTTTTCTACAGAACATTTGTGCTAGGCCTGGTTGAAAAACTTTAAAATCCTGTGAAGAGTCACATTATGCTGCTGTTCCATAGTTTACATGGTGTAGGTATGTGAAAATCAAAATTAAATGTTACCTAACATTTTGAAAAGGGAACCAAGGAAAGTTCCAAACATCATGTTTCCAGGATATTTTCTCTAGTTTTGAGATCATTGAATTGGTCTTGTGCTTTTATTTTTGATAGCTGCATGAAATTTTTTAAAAGGTTTCTACCAAAATTGGGGATGCAATCTGTGTGTTTATTTTACACTGCCCTCCAGCTCCAAGTTCTCACTCTGCTGCTTCCAAATCCATATCATAAGGATATAATCCATTTTCATTTCTCAAGAATTTTGCCTGCTGTTTTAGGATCCATCTCTCTAAACATCATCTCTACTTGTATCATGCTGCTGAGCTCAAGATTGGGTGAAATGGCACAATTTTAAACCAGATCTGTTATTCTGATGCAACTTGGTCCATTTTAATGCTCAGATTAAACAGAATTTTTTAGAATTAAAGATTAGTCACATCCACCAAAGAAAAGACATTTCCTAACAGACTATGAGCTGGAGAGAAAAATTATAATACGAAATTCAGGGATTTTACACTTCCTGGCTAATTTATATGTCAAGGAGGGAGATTATTGTTAGACACCTCCATGGACTTTGTCCTCTTAAAATCTTGTTCTGGACATCCTGTATCCTGAAAACAGGGATGTATGCACTTAGTGGGTGCTGGAAATGTCAAAATGCTCAAAGTTGCATCAGTCCCAAGGACCAGGGGCTTTGTTTCAGATGTTTCCTTCTCAGGGTAGTGGTCCAGCTCTGCTGGTTCCCATGGGAATCCTAGGTCAGCAGGACCAGGGAGGGTCTTCTTTCTATAGTTGCTGCCTCTAAGAAGTACTGAGCAAAGTAGACACATATCAGGCCCCTGCTTCATGTCGCCATTTTCCTGAATGCCTTGCTTAAAGGGTCAGAGTTACACCATCCCAACAAGGTACCTTGAATTCCCAGCAGCTGTTCTTCTCCAATGTGAAGGTTATTAATGGGCATAATCCATCAAGTAAGAGACTTGAGGAAATGAGACTGCAGAAATGCACCTTTATGACTTGTGAAAGCTCAGTTGGCTGTTGACAGGGCTGAGGAGTCTTAATAAGAGGGGCAGAAAAAAAAAACCCTTTATGAGGAATTAATTTCCTGTCTCCATTATGAAGTGCTGGGATGTTCATTTAGCATGCAGTAGGTGGGTGTTAAGATTAGAGCTGTGGAGGAAATGGGTATCGGAACGTGCTAAATCTTCCTCAGTGCCAAAGCAAGAAACTCTGAGAACATGCTGATGATCCTTCTTCATTTGAGCCAACCCTAACGATATCTTCCCAGAAGCAGGAGGCCAGTGGTTCCCATTAAAACTCGTTCTTCCTAGAGATACACAAATGTTACTGATGAGAAAACTAAAGAAGTCTTTACAAATCCCTCCTTAGCACTTTGGGATTCACTCTATTAGGTTAAACCTGTATTTATAGCTTCCTTTATACTATTGTGTCCGATGCATTTAGTCTTCAGTAAGAAAATGGAGGGACTGAATGCATGTTAGAGAACATCTGCAGCCCTGGGAGCACTCGAACAGAGCTCTCCTCATCTGGTCAACAGACCAAAAGCTGATCAGATCTAGCAACCTTAGTCTCAAAGTACTTTGAAAAATCTTACTCTAGGTCTGATTTCAAATAGAAGAAATGTTCTTGTTTTCCTCAGTCAAAAAGAAAAGAAGTTTTGGATCATCTCATGGAAAGCCATAGGCACGCTTAGCACTTCAATTTCTTTCTGAGTGCTGGAAGAAAGCCAAACTCATCCAGGTGGGATGTGAAAGCAGGAAAAAGACAACACAGAGTTGCACGTGAAGTTGATCTTTATGCAGATCGCCAGCACACAGCCTTTCACACCACTTAACTCACACTCTCTTTTTTGAATAAAACAGTACGCAGGGTTCACCCACTGCATGAAGACAAATATCACCTTCCATGGGTGTGGAGACAGCGTTTTCAGAGACTTTGAGAGCACTCTCCATTCTAGTGGACTAGATGCTTCGCACTTTGTAAAACACTCCCCTCCCTCCATAGTCAGGGCTAGTTTCTGCTTTGACTTTTTCAGGAAGAATTAGATTTCCAACAACTTTAATGTCATCACACTGCTGCCTTGGATTGTCTTGTCTGTTGATAATATTCACCCACTGGGAGACATTAGATATTTGGGGTGAAAGCTCTTTGGAGCAGAGCACCTTTATTCCGGAGTGCCTTTATCCAGCACCTGGTGCAGTCCCAGGTCTGAGCTACCACCCCAACAGAGATTATAATCAAGGACATCCACCTTTATGGCTGCTGTAACATCTTGTCGCCATCAAAGCCCCATCCCTCACGTCTCATGCAGTACATTCACTCGCTCTTGTTCTCCCCTTGCAAAGAAAGTTACTGTGTTTGGTGTGATGATATAACTTAAGGTCATATTTTGCCTTCAGCCATCAGCATGTGCAAATGCTGTATGACTAATGAGGCAGTCTCAAATGACTATCCTGCACTGTTTTTCTACAAGATACTTTGTTGTGTTTGCAATCCCTCCTGTCAGGTGGTGAAGAGCTGCCTTTCCCCTGGGCTTCTGGCTTGAGCTGGAAATCCAATGGCAGTGTGGGTTTCTGGCCATAAGGGACTTCTCTCCCCTTCTCTTCCAAAAATGTGCTAAAAGGAAAATCTGCCTTTTGGTTTGTCTGTCTTGCTTTCAATTTGTTTTCAGTCCCTTTTCTTTTCCTTAGGGGACTCTTTTGCCAACTCGGGGAAGCTTTGTTCTTTCTGGGATGTCAGATGGTGGCTTGGCCAATTCACATGCCAGGGATAGACACACAGATGTGGAGAAAATGGGACAGCGGCAGGATTGGTGCATGGCCACAGTGCTGAGAGATGAAATAAAGTTCTCCTCCCTAGCCCTCTCTTTCACAGGCAGAAATGACTCAGCTTGACAACAGAGAAAGCTTTCAGACAAGCTAGGTTTAAAAAAGATAGATTATAGCATGCAACTTATCAATGACTCAGCTTGTCAGCATTCATCACTTGAACTCTGACCCCTCCTCCTCTCCTCCCAAGCCTGCCAGAGGTTTTCTAGCCCTGGATCATTGCCAAGGATTAAAGGGGCAAATGGACAATATTTTCAAATGCTGTGCACACTTTTGGAGTGTGCATTCCAAGTGTGTACTTTTAACAAAGATGCTTTTAAAAAAGACCTGCTTTTCAGGAAGCACTGAGTGTCTTCTGATCTGAAAAATCAGGTCTCATTAAGGATGTCCATATTGGGCATCTTCAAAATATGAAAGCTAAGAAAAAAACCCTAACTAACTCCTGACTCAGCTTCCTTTGGAAAAATACCCTCAGGAGCTGCAAGGGACTTTTCAAAGAGTTGTCTTAGAGGACAAGTCCCTGCTGTGTCAGACCTGACCCAAACAGGCAGGTAAACTTTCCCTTTCTCCTTTTTTAGTGTAGTTTGCAAACTTTCCTTCTCATTCCGCCTTACATTTCCACAATTCGTCCCCTCCCTGACATCCAAATCCATGTTTCTGCTTTGCTCTGAACTAGAGAGAAAAAAAGCGTTGATATGATTTTGTTTTGATTGGACGCCTGACCTTCTCTCCTCATCTCTTTATTTTTTTACATGTTGAAGGGGATCTATCAAGATAATTTCCTGTTATTAGGTTTGAAGTGTTTTGAATTTGAAATGCCTTTTCACTTAGAAAGAATTGATGCCTATAACTTGTAATGTGTTAGCAGTTTCGTACAGTGCTTGACAGCCCAGACTACATTACAGGTAACTAATCCCAGTTGCTGAGCTCCATTAAAGACTAGATTGTATCTGTTAATACAGCCATACTGTTTGGGTCATTGTGCTGATGTAAGGAGCACAGCTGCCTGGAGAAAGATTATGATGTGAGGGGACATCTTTATTCTATTTTAAACTGGAAAAATGTATGGGAGATACACTAGTCATGACTGATTAAAGATATGAGAAGGATTTTATGAGTCTTCTTACGCACTCCCTGTTTCTCATTCTGTTTGTCATTCCTCTGTGTTTGGTAAATAAATAAATACATAAACCCAAACCTTGATGATAATAGGAAAGACAGAGACTCATAGCTGTTCCTCTTATGTTCAGTGTTTTTTTTACAATGGGCTAAGGACTGCGAGTCTCAGGAATGATTTCCCAGCTCTGGCACTGATCTGCTACATAGTCCTGGGCCACCTTTGCCCCTTACATCTTCTCCCACTATTTTTTCATCATATCTGTTTAAAATTATAAGCACAATACGGCAGTGGCTTTCCTATCCTATTTGTGTGCGTGCAGTCCCTGTCATACTGGCAATTGAGTCCCAGCTGGCTTCTCTGTGCACTGTCCAAGCAATCTCTAATGCCCCATCTACTGGTTTTCAGAGCCATGTGCCATTTTGCCAAGTAAATATTGATACCTCATTTCCCAGTACTGGCTATTCAAGGGACACTCTCACCTAAAGCCTTCAATCTCCTTATCTTCCTTCTTACATTATCAGTAACATCCAGGGTTTGAGATCCTCTGCACTTAGAATAACACTTCCGTTCTTCATCTTTACACATGTTGAGAGGTTTCTGTGTGTTATGCTATAGCCGGTGTTCATCCGACTCCCTTATCTAGGCAGAAGCCTAAACTGTGCTCTCTCTGGCTCTATATCCATCTCACCACTATTGCCACAGCTGTTCATGTCTGAGGTTGTACTCTGACAGTGCAATGTATTCCTTGGCAAGCTTGGAAAGGAAACAGTCTTATGAAAAAAAAAAAAAATCACATTAAGCATAGCATGTGTTTCATGCTCCTTTAGCATTTTATCCTGCTACAGTGTGTTGTAATTCCCCTGGCTGCTTTTGAATTTCATGTCACACTTTTAAATGTGGTTTGGTACATTCCCTACATGCTCTGTCAGTAGAGTTCTGCCAATAACCTCAGCACACGAGCAATAGGAAAGCAACTACTGATTCTTCTTCCTTGTGTGCTGAAGTGTGTGGATGTCACAAACGTAGATATGTTCCGCATGGGAAGGAACTGTCTTCCTGCTGCTGGAGCCACACAGGAGCCTCTTCTCAACAAGGCAGGATTTTTTTTAACTGGGCCACTCATCTGCAATTCTGTCTTGAGCAACAAGTAACAATAGGATATGCCTACAAAGAAATGCTTGAGTATGTTGGTTTGAATTAACTTTTAAAACAAATGAGTTAAAGCTTCTTGTAATGGTCTTAAACATTCTCACCATGAATTAGATAAAATTATCTTGAACTTGAACAAGGTTTGACAAATCCACTTTGAAAGTTCATTCAAAGGAATGTTCAAGAGTGTCTTCCATGGAGACACAAAACCCCTGGCTGTCCTTAAACCAAGCCGAATCTTAACCATCTTATCTTTGCTAGGAAAGAAGAGAATGCACGACTGTGGAAACCAACCTTTGAAAAACCTGAATTAATGATGGAGTTGGAGTCAACCGCTGAGACCAATGGCAGAACACAGAAGACAGGTAGGATCTTTGGGAAAAGGTGGGAAGGAAAGGGCTAAAAAGCGCTTATTCTCAGTGAAAGGTAGGGTAACAGAGATCTGGTAGAAGAGTAATTATGTATATTGACCTTCAGCCACTCCTGAATAAAGGGTGGTATTTCTGCCTGTTGTCTAACAGCAGCCTCATTTATTCTGTCTTCCCATAGTCCCTTTGAAACTTACTCACCATTTCTAAATGCGCCCAATGTACCAACACACTGCCTCTATGTTGGTTGCACAGGTATAAAGGAGCCAAATTCAACTCCTCTCTGGTACTTAAGTATATGTTTGATTTGAAGACAAGGTAAAGGCTAGATTTCAGAGCAGTCTTTAAGATGTGCATCGTTTCTTTAAGCCAAGAAACAACAATCAGAAATGGTTTGCCAAGAAAGCCAGCAGATACTGTTCTGAATAGAGAAGAAATGGATTTTTAAATGGAGAAGTTTTTGTTTAGCCACAGCCATTCTTCAGGGCAACATCACAGCTGCAGATGCAGTTTAGATACTTTGAGGTGTTTGCAAAGATTAATTAGCTGCCTAAATGGGAACTGAGCTCTGATGAAAGTCTGGCCCTTGTGGGCACTGAGCCTCGGGCTTGGTATGCTTTTGAAAAATCTTACCCCAGAGGACTCAGTGGATGCACTTTTCTGACCTGAGCTCATGCATTAGAGAAGAACCTTAGAGTTATTTCAGTACTTCCAGGAGTTCAGGCTCATTCTTTAAAGTGAACAACCTAATGCTTTCCTAGTTCTCCAAGAAGTGGCAAAAATCCCCAGAGAGTTCCCTTTTCAGAGAAAGTTCCTATCAGGTAGCAAGTCTGGATAGACAGCAGACTGTCTGGATGTAGAGGTGTATTTTAATAAGTATATAGTGGGAACCCAAGCTGCAACACCATCCTTTTACTGATGCCCTCCCACCCCTGCCCGCCTTGCCCCTCCGCAGCGCAGCTTGCCCGTCCCTCTCTGCAGGCAGCTGTGTGAGCCGAGCTCCTTCCCTGCCAGTCTCCCCACCTTGCTCCCCTGCTTCGTTTCCTTTGCTAGAGCCGTGCTTTTATGATGCCTGCTGACTTTGTGCATTTTGCAAACTTGCAATTTCGCACTGCATTTGTTGCCATGGCAACATAAGGGGGGAGTTCAAAGTAGGGAAAAAAGTTAAAAAAAACCCCAAATCCTCTTGAATCAGCCCCTTATTTTGTGCATTCCCCGTACAAAGTTGGACATGTAACTACATTAGCAGCAGAGTCTGTAAGGAATCTTTTTAATACCCCCAGGCACTTTGGAGACCTTGCTGGAGGTTCAAACCACTTGTCCTACCATCTCCCACCTCTCTCGTAGAGGGTAGCCAAGAGAGCGGTACCTTTGGCGATACCCCCAGACATACCCTATCTCAGTGGCAGCTTTTGCAATGAGTCCTGCCGTCTTTGCAGGGATCGGCCCGTCGCTCGGGAAGCTGGCACCAGCCTCCAGCAGGCATGATGGCAACATAGGCAGCGCTCAGTGGCAGCACTATTTTACCTTTATCTTTCATCCCAGCAAGAGATCCTCAGCAAGGATGATGGAACACTGGCTTAAGCTTGCTCACGTCTCTCCACCCCCTCCTCTTTCCAATCACCGTGGCTAAAGGAGCAGCAGCCCTTAAATGAAAACTTTACAGCAAAGAGCTGCTGACACTTTTTCATTATGAAGATACATGGGGTGGCTGGTAGCTAATGAATGTCAGTGCTCAAAAGGATAATCTCTGCTTCTCTCTGATACAATTTAACATTGTATTTCCCTAATTTGAGGCTGATTTAGTCGCTGGGGTATTTGGATGCCTCTTCTATGGTGCCGATAGTTAATTAAACAGATGTTGCAGAGGGAATCATTAATTTTAGTGCTGCAGATGGGAGCGGAATGACTTTGTGAAGTTAATGTTTCAGCAAAACAATAGGCTTCTGTCATCAGTTGGTATAAACCAAGTAAATTAAGAGAACAAGTAGAGTAAAGGAGATAGCTTCGAAAGAATATCATTTATTCATTTTAGAATTATACTTTTTTCCCCCATAAATCATCATGGGAGGAGAGGAGGGGGAAAATCTGCAAAAGCTGGGAAGAGGGCAAGAGAGGAATCCCGAGGTTAGCAGCCTGAAAGAGAGTTTATCGCAGCTCCTGCACTCTCGCTCGAGCGCTGCAGGGCTCCTGCACGAAGAGCTGAGGGCCAGGGGCTGCAGCAGGCAGCAGCGAGGGGCAAGGCAGGGCAGCCTCAGGGCCAGCAGCTGGGGAGAGCGTTTGGTTGTTAGCCACAGTGCAACTTTGGGCAAGTCCAAGAAAAGTTTTCAGGAGCACCTGAAGTCATGTCAATAAAGACAGATGTCTTTTTCCATGCTTAAAAAGCAGGTGGGCACAAGCATCTTCCTTCTTTGAAGGCTGTGAAACTTTTTTCAGTCCAGGCTGGGTGTCCCATACCTACTGACAACGTTTCCTAGATATTTGGGCGGGTGGTTGGATTTTCAAAAGCACCTGTGTATGGTGACAGTTTTCTAAGCAGAAGTTGGTAGGTTTTATAAACTTTTAGAAACTTCAGGGCCTGTGTAAAAAGCCCCTGAACACTTATGAAAAAATGGCTGTGCGGTTGCACCTGTGTATCAGATGTGGCTATTTTGCCATGGAGTCTATGCCTGGAAGTGGACAAACTGTAGAAGCTTGAGGTCTTTATGAGTTTCTTACTGGCATTAAATGTCACTAATTTCTATTGAACAGAGGTTCCTATTTTTGAAATAAAAACAACACAGAGAAAATCCAACCGCCTCTAAACGGCAGTGGCAGAAGAGGACCAGGGAAACAAATGAAGTCCATCAATCGTGTTGGAGTGAAAGTACTACTGACTTGCTTGAGTGCCTCATAATATGAAAACTGTTTCTTTTTTAGGACAGATGAGTCATTTGACCACTCAGACATTTATATGAACACATCTATGTCCATTTATATTATCTTTCTCTTTCTCATATGTGCATGTTTTTTCCTTATTATCAGCGACTCCTTTCCGCAAAACCAATAATCAGTGGTTATTGTTATTTATTTGATAAGGCCAAACAATTTCAGTGCCCAGAAAGTAATTATGAATTTGGCAGTTCTGATTAATAAATCTTTCATGAAGCATGCTCCATTTTGTCCATAAACAGCATCTTCCAGAGATTCATTGAGAAAATATGAAATAATAGAAAAGACACAAAGTGAAAAAAAAACCCACATTCTTCCTGGCAATAAAGTCCTGATCTCAATCTTACATGTGTAAAGTGAATTTCACCATTGGATTTATTTCTTTAGCACTCAGTCTGTACTCACCATTTTATTTTAATGGATACTGTTCTTGTTTTACTCTTTCTGCTTTACAGTGCCATCTACTAAGTTACCTCCAGCTTCACAGTCAAAATGTCCCAAATTATTTTTAGGAGCCAATTTCTGTCCTCAGGCTTGCTGCAGAGTAGCATTGTACAGCTTGAAGGCCTTGTCCTGTGTTACAACTGAACTAGCTTTTGCATCAAACACCCACTAAACTGGCCAAACATTGGCTGCTTTCAGATGGCTAAAAAGAGGTGTCTAGTACATTTTGAGAAACCATCGAGTATCACAGCTAGCTGCCCGGATGCCAGTCTGCTCTTGGTCCTGTGCTGTTCCTGCCAGCCCAATGCAGATGTTTAGGATGCTGTAGGGTCCCTCAGATGAAGCTACTAATCTTCTTTTTAGCCAACTGAATTGGTCCCCTTAGGCATTGCAAAGAAATCTCTGTGGTATAGACTTCAGCAATAGACACTGAAGTCACTCATAACCAAAGAGAATAAATTCAACACATCCCAGAGTGTCCTGTTGAAAGACATGAAAAGGCTGTTATTTTTGCCTGGCAAAGACTGAATATGAGGGTACTGAGAATGCAGGATCCTGAGACCTGTCTGCTGTTGCAATATATTACACTGAATTGAAGGACTTTGGCTGCTTCCTTTAGGAAATATAATTCTCATTAAAGGCATGAAATTGAGCTCCTTGGAGACCTAAGCTTTGGTCTGCTGAACAATCTGAACATAAGTTTTCAGCAATACCAGCTTCTCCCTATATGTGTTTGTGTCTCAACAGTATGCTATAGGGATTTACTTCTTAGAGTGAGTCCTTGGGTTTGCTGTGTTTGTTCACTGGTGTCCCTTCAAAGCCAGCTCACTGGGATGGCTTTTCTAGCACAGAATTCTCTAGGGATCTGGATCCCAACCATAGGAGTGCCTTTGTTTCCCTCTCCCCCAGCACAGGTCACCAAGCACCTATTGAGCAATAGTTTTTGGGCTTTCCCAGTCCTGCTCAAATAAGGAATAGGGTGTCCTAAAGGGGACTAGATCTCACCACAGTTGTGGGAAAGGATGTTCAC
The DNA here is from genome assembly GCF_000690835.1 of Fulmarus glacialis. Classification (NCBI taxonomy): domain Eukaryota; kingdom Metazoa; phylum Chordata; class Aves; order Procellariiformes; family Procellariidae; genus Fulmarus; species Fulmarus glacialis. Next base: position 17,882 of record NW_009235217.1, read on the forward strand.
AGTCCGCTCTCTCAGAAGTCTCTATCTCCTTCTCAGGTCCTGGAGAGCAGATGCTCCGTAGGGGTTATAAAGACTCCCAGGCACAAGGGCACCTCCAAAGCAGGGTGGTTCAACAGCATTTTCCCCTGATCTTGTCCTCTTGGATGGTGTCACAGTGCCACTTCGTGGCAAACTTCCTTGGAGCCACCAAAAGCAGCTGATGCACAGGGCTCCCCAAAGAGCACACTGGCCCTCTCCTCATTAGGGAGCCTTAGCATCCTGCTGCAATTCCTTTTCTCCGCATGGCATCACCTGCCAGTGACGTCTGCCTCTGCGAGAGGTAATTGATTCCCTTCCCCTTTAAAGCCCTAATTAAAAATGTACTGTATTAAACTTGAATGCATTGGAAACAATTAGCTTCCTCTTTTGTCTCCTCATTTGAGTCAGTAACATGAGGCAGCCAGGTGTCATGTTCAACAAATCTCCATCAAGTGATTGCTGTGGAAGGAAATGAAGTTTGAAGAACTCCTTTGCTGCTTCTGATGCTTTGGCTCTGACCTTCTCGCGCTCTCAGCTTATCTCCATGGAGATGCTCATTTTGCAGATTGACTCCATCTTCTGCCAACAACCGCATCGCATGGAGGCAGAAGGCAGGGGCCTAGGCAGGGAAGCGAGGCTGTTTCAAGGATTCAGTGCTGTTCTTTTGAACACAACAGAACTTTAAAACGGACAGTGGTATCTGACTCTCCTGCAGAAAGCATGTGTTTTCAGCCGCTCCGACCTCCCATAGTTAGCCGAGACCTCAAAAGAGAAGAATTTTAGCTTGGGCTACAAGCTTCTGTGGCATATTTGTACCTTGCTGCCAAGTGGTAGAGAGGCCCTCATCACCCTGAGGACAGGTCTGCTCTTCGTTTCAGAGAAGCCTAATCATGTCCATTCTCTTGCCAGAACTGGAGGAAAGAGGGTGACATTTGTTCTGTCCTACAACCAAGAGAATAACGCCTGTCTACAGGCAAAATGTACTGCTGGAGGCACAGCACTGCATTGGTGCTGGCATTTTGGACACAGGACTACCTCCACTGGTAGAGCTGATCATGACGTGTTGAAAATAATGTTTAGGGCAGGGGGAAAAGTTGAAAATGTTATAATAGGTCTATATCTGCAGAAGTCTCTGTAAAATGGGAAGCCCAAGATGAGTGTCTGCTCTCATCACCCAGCTCCAGATCCACTGCAGCATTTAGCTCAGCTGATGCCCACAACAGCACAGCTCCCGTGAAGTCTGAGGGAAGGGGATTAGTAGTAGGACTATGCTCAGTGCAGTCAGTAAAAGCGCTAGTTGGGAAGTTTTCAACAAACCATTTTTCATCAGAAATTGCTGATTCTTTGAAACAGGCTTTCCATGAGAATAAAAGGGCAATTTTTCCTCATTTTAGCAACTCTAAATATTGCGGGAGGTTTAAGTGAAAAAAGAAACCAAGAAAAGCCCTGCTTGAAATTTGGGGTTTTCTTCCCTTTGTTTCAGGTTGTAACTTTATTATGATAAAAACCAAAAGAAAATCAAAACAAATGGTTTAAAAGTGAAAGGAAACTTTTAAGACTGACGTAAAAATAAAATCCATTGATCTGACTAGAGGTATTTTTCCCCAGTGTTTGTTCCTGCCTTTTTTTTTTTAACTTCAAGTACTAGAGAGAGGAAAAGGATGGCAAGATCCCACAAGAAGAGGAGAAGGCTCTCAGCCCAGGATGAGCCTGTTGGCCAGGCTGTGTGTCTGCAGCAAGCAGCTATGGTGAATGACAAATTACAGTTTCTCCTGACTTTGGAGATCAAAAGCAGAATCCATTTTAGCGCCAAACCACTTCCCTGGCTTGCCTGGGACCACCTGCCAGGAGGAGCTGGGGGAGTTAGCAGTGCTCAGGGGTCATTAGACCAAGCTCAGCTGCAGTGTGTCATGCAACGTGGGAGGAGCGAGAAGGTGGTGCCTGAGACTTCGCCCAACTTTCCTCTGAATTTAAATGCCGATGCAAGCTGAAGCCAAGGCTCTGCCCCGTGCCAGATTGCTTGCCAGCCAGATGGCACCTTCTGAAGCTCTTCCACCTTCATCCAGGCTTCAAGGGATGCAGTGAAGGTGTTTACAGGCAAGTGTCTCTTCCTTCTTTCCGCTGTGATTTCACAGCCCTGCCTGCTGATTTATGCAAGTGTAAGTTGAGAGCAGAGCGTGCTCTGAGCTCCAGGGCTCTAGAATCTCCTTTTCCGCTGGCAAGAGCAAGTCTGAGTATTGACAAAAGGCTCCCTCCTATATGCAGAAACCTTTGTCCTTTTCTCAACACCATTTATACTTCCTTCTGCCTTGCTTGTGCTCTCACATCAGACATCCCTTAGGGCGTTAAAGCACTCTCTCATCTCTCCATTGGTCCTATGCAGCAGTTGTTGCTGGAACTAACAAAGATTTTCCTTGTTTGTTTGTTCTGCAAAGTTTTTTTGAAGATGGATTTGTTGTTGTTTTTTGAAAAAGACTTATTGAAGAAAGTAAGTTAGAGTTGGAAATATGCACAGCAAGGGGGAAACTTAATTTCCCATGCACTCAGCCTTTGGTGGAATCAAGACAATGAATAGTAAAATAAAAAGCAGAACATGCCCGGATCTTTAGGATATGTAAAGACTTGAATGGTGAGGGAAGAATGGAGCAAAATGCCTGTGCCATGGGCCTCAGGGCTGGACCTCTGAGAGCGGATGGAGTTTTGTGCCTCTGCATTGCTGTTTCCCCCTCCCCAGCCAGATGAGTGGAGAACGGCCACGCAGGCTCAGCAAGGGGACTGTGTATGTGTATACATGTGTAAATACATATGGATTGTGTGTGTGTATGTATGTGTGTGCATAGTGTTTCCACACGTGGATGAGCTAGAGACATCAGTTTGTCTGAGAAGTAAATAGGTTGTGAGCTGAAGTGGGGCCTGTTCTCAGCCCTTTTCTTGCCACCGACATCTGTCAGTCCATCTCCAAGAACGGTTCTTACTGTGATTAGTGTCTGTAGGGATCAGTGAGAAGGGCTCTCATTCAGTACAATCCAAATTAAAAGTTGTTGCTGTTGTGCCAGAAACTGTAAGCTCTGTCTGCTGCAAATCAGCCATAGTTCTTATAACTTCTGTTTTTCTGGCGATTTCTGATCCCACATAAAGCTGAGAACATGGCTGCAGTCTTCAATCCCCACTGAAGAAATAGTTGTCTCCCTTCTTAATTACCTTTTCATCTCAGGACAACGTGGGCTGGCAGAAGCACAGGAGAGATTCTCCTTGTTGAAAATGTGTTGGTGATGGAGTAAGTTGAAAGATAGGAGAGGGATGGTGGGAGAGAGGGGGAGGACTGAAAAGGAAGCAGAAAGATCATACATGAAGAGGTAGAAAGATGCAGAGTTACAGCTCTGACGTTGAAGAAATGCTGGCTGGAGAACCAGCAGAGGGGACAAGCCAACCCTTGTTAAAGGTCTCTTTGCCTCTTTGTAGGGGTGATAATTTGGAAGATCAGAGCCTGGCAGCGGAGCCTGTCTGGATGAGAGTGAGAAACATGTCTTCCTTCCCCTTTAAAGAGCAGAGGGAGCCACAAGGCAACCATATGGAGTTGCAGCAGAGTTTGCCAACACCTTCTGTTTTTTGAGGGCCAGATCCAATAAAGGACATAGTTAGGCACAGTTTTGCTTTCTTTTTAAGCACCTGAAGTGAATTACGTGTTTTAGAAGGTGGATCTAAAATCTCAGTGCTAAAACAGGAAACCTGTGAGGAATACTAAAGGGTGTGATTTTCTGATCAAGTTTAGAGAGTCCAAAGACCTCTTCTGAGGGTGACTGCCAAAGCTTTTCTTCCGAAGACCTGCAAAGGTTCCCTCTTTTTGTTTGAAAATGCTATTGCTGTAGTGTGCCTGAGACCACCTCCCTGGTGGAAATATTCCCCTAGGAAAAGGAAGACCTTCAGTCCCATTCATCAGACTGCGTGGAGGGGTGTCATACCAGTACCTTCTCCCTTCCAGGTGGGAAGGGTCCTAGCCACTGTGCAGCAGGTGGGGTGGAGACTCTCCATCCTTCCTGAAGGTCTGGCTGAAGCCAGACCTGTTATGCAAAGTATGCAGGAGCTAGGGACTTCAGTGAGCCCTCACAAGAAGGACTGAATTATTGTCAGTCAGTCGTGCAGGAAAAGGGAACTGTGGATTCTGGACTGTGCCCCATGTGTCATTTATTCATTTTACATGAGATAAATGTTGAGTTAAAAACCACGTCCTTCCACTGATGGAGAGGAAAGGAGTCCCAGATTCCACCCTCTACCCCCCTATACCTGGTGCAGTACTACTGTTGGTGTCGCAAGGAATTTGCAATTATTTCACAGAAGCTGCACTGAAACAAAGAGGACTGTGTAATCCATTTATCACAAACTACTCCAATTCCTATCCTAAGTAAGAGAGGAGTCAATTAACAAATGAAAACAGAGTACCAAAACACTCTCTCCATTTAGATCACAACACATCAGTAAAACTCTGTAGCAGCATGGCATGAGCATTGGTTTTTTTCCTGGATGGAGATCATAGGAGAAAGTAATACAGTCTGGGATTCGAACTTTGAAAATGGACCATTATCTTTACGATGAGATTTCTCTGCTTTTATAGCTCCATCACCAAAGTTTTCTAGCTTCATGGATTTGTCTGCCCAACAGATGTGACAGAAAGAAATATTAGCTTTACAAATGGGGATAAAAATGACATATACTGAAAGCCAAAGCCGGTTAATGAGAAAGGATTTTGAAAATGTCACTCATCCAGTTTCCTACATTTAGTTTATATTTCCAAGAACTGGTATCCCTTTTCTTTCCATGAAAAGTCCATTTTCAACTAAACTTCCTTCAATCTACTTCTAACCAAATAATTATTAGTTTCCAAATTAAAATAATTTAATTTGTTAGTCAAATTACAACCCAGCAAAAAGAAAACCACAAAAATATTTATGACTTTGTTTTATCTTTATTAAGACTAACAAGGTTTGAGCAGAAATGATCTCTTGACAAAGCCATTAAGAGCACAGACAAGATCACAGTCTGTAACACATCTGAAAGGGCACAGCAGAAAAGTCAAACGCTCATCTTCTGGGAGACAGTCAGAGCAAAAATTATGCTGAAATTAAAGAAAAATACAGCAACTAAAGGACTAATCCTGCAATAGTATTGATAATTATTCATTGCTTTTTTAAAAAAAGCAATGGATCTTAAAGGGGGGGGGGTTGTGGTGGTGGTGGGTGTTTCTAAGTGTCTGATGGCCATGACCATTTCAAGGCACAGAGAAATTGTGTAAATGCTCAGGGTAAGGGATCAGTGGACACTGCTACTGGAGTGCAGCTCGTGGCTGTGTCAAACCCCAGGGGTGTCAGGGTCCCTCTGCAATTTGAGCAGAGCCAGCTTCACCAGCAGGGCTTAATGGCCCAGAGGGCTCCTTGCGTAGCACCAGGCGGGGCTGGCTGCAGCGAAGCTTCTCCCAAGCCCCAGTGAATCTCCCCCCAGACTCATGCCTGAATGCACCAAGCATTTCTGGAGCCACCTGGACAGAGATCTCCAAGAAGGAAAATGTACTACTCCTAGCCCCAGCCTGGCTCTCTGGTTTCAGTGAGCACGGCCTCAGCTTTGACGATCTCGGGAAATTGGATGGAAAAGCTGCCAGCTGGGGTCTCAGAATAGTGAAGTTGTATTTCCACTCTGTGTGCTCTCCCCCTGCTTCCCCTGTTGCCTTGTTGCCCTGTGTAAATTTGAGAGGTGACTTGAATGATGTCACCGACTGAATGATGCATGGTCATAAAACCTGCTGATGTGAGCACATTTTTAGGCTCTGAGATGCCATCTACTTAGTCGACCTGTCTTCAGGGAGAAATTTAAACAGCCTGAGGGCTTCCCTGCATCTGACCCCCCCTTCTCCTCTCGGCACATAAACACACCCTTTGGGCATCTCTCTGCTGCCTAAGTGTAAAATGGACCAAAATCCAGAATAAAATTGGAATGGAAATCAAGCTAAAGTATGCAAGCCTCCACTTCAAGTGAATCTAAATCTCTACAGAGCTCAGAGAGCCTTGGATCATCTGCCTGACAAAATAGCCAGCAGGTTATTGCCTTTATAATCACAGGAGCTCATCCTCTCTTGTTAGCTCTGGGTGTTGTGGGTGCAGGCCAGTGAGGATGAGGAGGTTTATGGGAGTATGTAAGGGCTCTGCAGGCCCACAGGGAGGGCTGGAGATCAGAAGGGATTTGGGGAGAGGCCAGGCATGGGCATGGGGGAAGGTTTGTGGCAGGAGGTTAGCTCAGCCAGAGCAGCCCCTTGTGTGTCTGTCTCCTTTTTCTCCCTTGCTCTCTCTGCTGACTTTCACTCTGAAAGCTCCAGATCTGCCAGCTATTCAGCAGCCTAATCTTTTTCCAGTCTCAGCTTTTGCCTACTAATGTGTTTCAGGCACAGAAATTTCATTAAGGCTGCACTGACGTCCACAGGCTTCAGCCATGGACTTCATCGTTAAGTGGGTTTTATTTCAGCCAGTACACAAATTACCCTCTGCTCTTAGGTGGGAGAAGGGAGGAGTGGAGGTGGAGGAGGTGTACAAAGAAGGAAAAGAAGCAAAGAAAAATCATCCAGGGTTGTCATCGAATAGCTACCCCTGTCCTCATGAAAACAGATGCACAGAGATGAAAATGAACCAATAAAGACCACGTTTCACTAATGCTGTGACAGTGCTTAACACTGCCAGAGATGAGAGTGAGAGTCAGAAATGCTGCCTTGGAAATGCTGCTCGTCCCAGCTGCCTTCAGAGACTCCCAGCCTGCTTTCCCCTCTGCCTTCACCCTGGGTGCTGACCTTAATGTTCCATTTAATTGGAAGCATTTGGAAACTCGATTCTCTCATTCAGCTTTGTGGAAGGTTTTAATGTGGAGATTATTTAGCCATTGGCTCAGATTCTCAGTTTTTCTGGATTAGGATTCCAGCAAGCTACTTGTCTGATTATCCTCGGTGACATGGATGGACCTGAGCTGGGGCCAAACTTATTTCTCATTTGGGAATGTCGCTGAGTTCTTCCATTTTGGCCTTTGTTCAGACCCCCTGGCACCAAAAAGCAATCTATAATTCCCATTAGTGGCCTCATCTGCCTAGAAAAGGGAGCTCAGAAAGGAAGTTTGCACTGCTTGGAAACAGCTAGGAAAGGATTTTATGTTCCCCCAGTGACAGAAAAATCCTTCCAAACATCTAGTAAGAATCCCAAAGATTCAGATGAATCTACAGTTAATGTCATATAGGAACATCAAATGTGTGTGCAAGCTTATTCTTAGCTATAGTCTTAGAAAAAAATCTTCCCTTTCGCAGAGAGTCTGCCCTGTATCATTAATTCAAGTGAGGACACTGCTGGATTTCAGTGCTTGTGGCTCTCTGCTGTGGCATAGCTTTTTTAATATGAGAAAGGAATATAAATAATGGCCTCAGAAACAATGGCAGGTTAGTCAGTCAACCCAAAGCAGATACAGCGTCGAGGGAAGATGGATGCTGGGAAACCAGAAACTCCACAGTTCCGCCTTGTGTGGGTGCTCCCGATTCTGCTCCCAGAAAAGCCAGTGTTGATCACAACTGCAGACTAAAACTAACTTTGAACACTTTTGGAAAGACTCTTTAAAGCTTCTCTAAATTTTTATTATCGTTATTCTGAATTTAAGTCCAATCATGATTTTCCAAACAGTCCTGGGCAAAAAAAATCTTTTCCTTCTAGCAGAAGGAGATCTGCTCTGGCATCAGGTGTCTTCAGCGGAGTCCATGGAGTTCTGTGCATTCACTACGTGGAGGGCCATGGGTGACAGGGAGCATCTTATTTGAAGGTAATCAGAACAGCATGCAACAAAAGGAGCAGCTGTCATCTTTTCCGTACCCTGAGCCACTGCTTGATGGATCAATCAGATCAAAACATTTTCAGAAGGATTTTTTTTGTAAGGATTTTTTGAAGCAATTTCTTTTCCTCTAAAATGTTTCCATTTAGAAAGGAAATTTGTAAAACTGAAACAAGTTCTGTAGGTTTGTAACAGAAATAAAACTCTTTTTTTTTTTTTTTTCCTCTGAGAGGACATACATTTGGCAATCCGTGCAGCTCATCTGCGAGAGACAGAAGCTTTCTAAACATCCAGCACAAAATTCTTCCAAAATTCAGACAGCATTAAACCAGCGAATTAATTTTGTTCTTTGTTAGTATAATCCCAGTTGCATTTCCTCAAGGGTTTGCACTGCAGAGCCCTGTTCATGACCAGACAGTCTCAAAGTGGACTTCAGCTGATTGTTGTAAGCAGGACACACCACCGTGGCTGCGGTCCCTCTTGCAGGCAGGAGGTCCTGAGGCTCTTGTCTCATTTTTCCACCGGAGAGTCTGGCTGCACAGGCGAGGGAGCTAGTAGCAGGACATTTGCTGCCAGCTCTGGGATCACTCTCTCCTATTGCTGTGTTTAAGCCTTTTAAATATGCTTGCAATGACCCTCCATTTGTCAGGAGCGCTGTAGGGAGTGCTGGATTGGAGGGATGTAGTAGGGCTCCATCGTGCTACAGCTACAGTGTCTTGGCAGGGAGAAGAGAGCGGCTGCATCACATGAGCTCTGCGGAGTACCCAACAAAGAGCAAAACAGATCTCCTGTTGCCTTTTTCCAGCCAAACGGCTTTTGCCAGTTACAGCTTGATGTCTGGGCCAGTTTACTATCTGATGCTTGGATTTTATTATCTGATCACATGAACTTCGCTTTATCTGACCAGAACGTGGGCTGAGGGGTGCCTGCTACTAATTTATGAACTGAAACGAGTAACTAAATTTAACTAACATTCATTCTGTCTCTCTGGGCTAGCTGGTGGGGTGCAACATCCCTGCAGTGTTAAAGCCTTAAGCTGCCTGAAGGTGCCACTGTGCTAATCGCTTCCAGCTGGAAAACAAACACAGAGTCTGGGGGTCCTGGGTTAGGCATCTCATTAGCTGGCAGCAGTCTCACTGTGAGGGAAGCAGGGAGAGACAGTAGGGAGGTGATGCTGGAGCTGGGAGTCTACAGGATGCACTCGGGGAGGAGATGGGACCATCCTTCAAGCATGAGGAAAGGCAGCAGCCCAGCTGGGATGTCCCTGGGCACTCCCCTTGGCATGGGCAACAGACGACCCTTCATGTTTGTCCAGCAGCTCTGGAGAACAGCAAGTAAAATCCCTCAGGCTATTCCAGTGCCTGATGCCTGTCATTTAAATGATGCTTGACCTTATACTATAGTCCTTATACTATGGTCCTGCCCCCCTGCAGGGCCCACAGGGCTCCATCCCTGCAGAGCGCTGACTCGCTCTGTTCAACCCCATCATGATTCTGCCCTTCTGATGCTTCTTTGCCAGTGTAAGCTGCTGTCAGCAGTCATGGGCTATGTTAGCATTGATTCTTCCAGCTGCCAAAGCAGAACACAGATTTTGCTTGAGCTGTTTCCCCTTCACAGAGTTACCTTTTCATGGACTTTTAGCAATGAAGGAGAGGAGAGATGGGGGAGAGAGGGAGAAAAAGAAAAGAAAGGAGCAGAGCAGTGCTTGCTGCTGATGGGGAAAGTGTCAGACAGACTCTCCAGAGCACTGTCTAATGTGACCTACTTCAATCGTCTTGAGAGAGGTATTTGTCTTGCAACAGTTCTTTTTGGAGGAAAACAAAGTATGACTTCAAGTAGCTCCAGGGTAGGAACCTGATTTCCGATGCAGACTCTGGCTGTTGTTCTGTGTTCATCAGGGAAGGGAGGAATCTCAAGGCCTATCCTGGCATGGGAGGCTGTGACCTCCCTTCAGCATTGCTTAGCACCACCGTGACATACACTGGGATGTAGGAAGTCTCTGGCCCTGATACAGTCCTAGTGCAGTGACGTTGCATGTCACCAGGAAGAGCAAAGTGAGGCAAAGGTATTGCAGGGTACTGAATACCAGCATTAGACGTATTTTCCATGTACGTGGTGAGTGTGCCTGCATTCGAGCAATGCTGGAGGGAAGACCCTCTGCACCTCTCCTCCCTCATGTGCCCCAAGTCCTGCCTGGGCTGGCTTTCCACTGGGAATCTGTACAGTGGCCATCTAGAAGATAGGCTGGCTAGGGAGCAAACAAGCAACAGAAGACCAGAAGTGCATGGCCTTTACAGATACTACTTTCTGAGTTGCTGAAGTTTCATGATCAATAGGCTATGTGTGCATAAAGGTCTCATCTGTAGAGGGTCTACTTAGTGGCCTTGAATCTCTTCCCAGAGTAAGAACCAGTACAGCTTCTGGGGTGACTGGATCAGTGAAATGTTCTGTGTTTCAAGGTGAGGAGCTGGAGCACTCTGGAGATTTGGGTTCAACTGGGATTTTAGCAAGACCACTGTCTTTCTGTCCTCTCTCATACAGGAATGGTGAAGTGGTTTTTCCCTGGCCCACAATTTTAGGGAGATGTGAAGAGCACCCAGGACTACAGGGCTTGTATTTAGTGTGGAGAACCCTGTGGGGCTGCTGGAACACCAGTGAGAATCTAGATGCTCCTCAGTCAGGCAGACTCGTGGCAGATGTCCTGGATCCAGCAGGATACAAATCCCTCCAGCTGCCAAGTCATTTTGTCAGTGCCCCAGGCCAGAGATTTATCTTAGCCTTTTAATATTTTTGCATAATGTTTTGTTACCCTTCTTCATCTCTACCTCTCTCTCTGTCTCCTTTTTTTATTCTCCTTTCCCGGAGCACTTTGATGTGCTTTCTGAATATAGCTACATGAAGTAAATGGTAATACCAGACTGATAAATTAGCGATGTATTAGAGCCTTGTATTAGCTCAGGCTAGTAATTTAACCTGATGCAGGAGATACTTGCATTTGTTATGTTCATGCACCAATAGATAGCAACTATCCCAGAAAGCTGACACTTGTGGGCAGTGCCCTTCCCATAAAGCACCCCTGTGGCAGAACACAGTCGCTTCCTATTTGTCTAACCTCAGGGCATGCCGGGTGAGCTGGTTTAGGCAAAACCTTTTAAGAGGGAAAGAATGGGAAATGAAATATTTACTTTTTGTTTTTACTTGCTAGCAGTGAAAGGATATTGATGTGGTGTAGATGGAACATTAAAATCAGAATTATGCTGGGGAATAAAAAAAGCCAGGCATAAATTAGAGCTGTTTGCTTCCTCTGTGGTTTAAGAGAGTTAGCATTACGCCAGTGCCATATAACATGCCAGAGATGTGTTTGGGGAGCTGCTGGGCCATAAATCACAGGCAGCATTTAAACTGACAAGAAGAAAGGCCACATAGAGATGGATGGATGTCCAGTGAGGGGACTGTCCGAGGGGCAATCATAAACAAGTCAGGAGACGAGGCAGCCGGAGCGGGAGGAAGAAATAGGATTTGAGGATTGAAGTCTGAGCACTGAGGGCAGAGCCGAATGCTCGCAGGGTAAGTCAGAGGAGAAGCTGACCTGAAAAAGTATGGATTTTGAGAAGTACAGGCCATGGGATGGCAATCCTGTTTTGCTACACTTCAAGGTTTCTAAATTACTTTTACGTTTTTCCCTTTGTGAAACAGCAAAATGTTGTAGTATTCATTTTTCACTAAAAAGGTCAAGCTTTTGATTCTGCTTTCTTCTTCTGACACGAACTGACCAGAAAACCCAAGACCTTACCTACTTTCTTCAGGATATCTTCATCCTATCTGAGGTGTCTATACAAAATCCTTTGCCTAAAATACTTTTTGCCAAAAACGCTCAGTGATGAAGTTCCTTACCTCGTGTTAAAACAGAATGACAGTCTGTGATCTTGAGGGGTGCCGAATTTACCCTAAAGAGGAGGGGTGCCTTTTCTTTACCTTAACCTGTCCGTGGGACTCTGCCAGGAGATGTTGCTGTGACTCTGAGCACTCTGAGAGCTCTGTTCAAGAGGCCCTGTTGACTTTACTGGGATTATTTCAGGAACAGTGTTGTGAAATCACTCTCGGCTTTCCATCCCCTGGAAATCACAGTTCAAATGTGCCTGCAGCCAAGGGAGAAAGTTCCTGTGTGACAGCAGCTCTTTTCAACGTTTCATTGCACTGTATAAACTGCCACAGAAAAGTTAGTGATTTTTTTGGCATGGTCACCACGCACTTTCTCACACTTCCAATAACAAGAAAACAACAAGGGCATTTGCTTTTTAGTGAAGTGCTTCTTCAATGCTCTTTACAAAGAGAACCTGAAAAAAGTGTGATTTGAGTCAGGCTTGGGATCAATACACAGACCTGGGGTCAGGGCTAGAGTAACATTGGGGGATGGAAAAGGCAGGAAAAGCATCAAGGAGAAGGAATTAAAGGACAAGGATAGATGGTTCTTCAGAGGAAAAGTGAAGCTTATTGGCAGAGCTGCATGGGCTGGATGGGTGGTGAATGAAATGGGCTCAGGATGGGGACAGCCAAGGTGGCCCCAAGTCAGAACTGGAAGTGTTAGTACAATTCGGAAAAAAGCTTAATCCTAGCAGCGGGCAGCCTGGAGTCTCTCAAACTCCAGCACAGCTCTTGGCTTTGAGGTTTTCCCTCCCGCAGGAAAGCAACTCCCCTGCTGAAAAGGCAGATGCATGATAACCTGTTCCAAAAACAGGCGGCTGTCAGGACAAGGTAGCTACCTTAGCAAGGGATGTGTTAGATCTCAAGAGGGCCCTGCCTCTCTGCACAGCGAAAGGCAGAAACTGCTTGAGAGGGTGATTAATTCATCAGTAAAACATTAATTATCCTAATGACTCCATTCATTAACCTCTGAAGTGAGAGGAACTGGCCCCTCTCCATCTCCAGAGAAATTTAGCCCCTTCCAGCTTCAGTGCTGGAGTTCCAGGTGCAGAAAACTAGGAACACAAACCTGTTAAAAGTAGGGCACTCTGGGGAGCAAATACCCCACAGGCAAGATCATACACAGGGCTGAAATCTCACACAGGCACCAGTGCGACGTCATTAATGTCCGCAGAACTTCTGACTTACCCAAACATCTATGACTTCAGGTCTGAACATCATTCTTGCTCTCCAGCACAGCTGTTCCTATAGAGCAATTGTGGCTGTGATTCCCCAATTCTACACAACGAAGAAAATATCCTGTCTTTTGGCCAGCAGAATATATGGTTCAGTCCCACTGGGACTGCAAATAATATTCTGTTGGTCTGGAGAAAGATAGGCTTAAGCATGTGCGTAAATATTCTTTGACAAGGAGCTTTACCATGAAGGCAGTTCACATGTGTGAACTGATCCTGCAGTCTCCCCTGTGTTTGTAAAGGCCTGCATCTGTTAGATAAAAATAGCTATGAAGTTTGGAAAAGGATGGAAACTGTTCTTCAAAGAGACTGTGGTTCTGCTTCTGGTTCTGACACAGGCTGGCTTTCAGCTAGCCCTGCTTCCTCTCTGTGCCTGGGTTTTCTTCCATACAAACTACTTTACAATCTATTAATTGGAAGTGTTGCACGAGAGCTGAAAAATAACATTATTTCTGGGATGCAGCACACCTCTGCCCTTGGGAGACGTAATGACTGCTTCTGAAGTCATGTGCTGGTTAAATTAAACTTCATGATCTGCTCAAGTCATGAACGAATGCAGCTTGCAGCTTCCAGGAACCTCGGTAATGCATTTTCAGGTGGAGCTAACACTTCACACCTCAGTTTCCTCTTAGCTGCTAGTACCTGTATGTGGGTAGAAGAGCCTTTCCTAGGCTCTGCCAGTGCAGCAGAGGACACACGGTCCTTCCTCATGATTCAGCTCGGCCAAAGGGAATGCAGTAGAAGTCACCCTGCTGTGTTCCCCCCACATGCATATTCCTTCTTGGCACTAATGTCAAAGTGGTATCTCCTGCAAACTGTGTGTCCACACTACCTTCTCTTGGGCTGGATTCTTTTTTATGTGTTGAGTGCCAGCATCCCACGCTGTCCCAGCCTGCATGTTGGATTGCTGTTGAGTTACTGGAGCTATGACAGATCTCTCCTAAGTGCTGGATCTGAACTGGATCCATCCTGGTCTCAAGACCCTTTCCAGAAGCCTTAGCAGAGCCATTCCAGAGTTCAATAATTCCATTTTTAAAAAGCTTTCAATTTCTTTTGACAGGGCTGGAGTGTTTAAAGATGGCAAAGTGAAGGAGATAAATAGATTATTGATCGGACAGGCTTGTAATTCCTTAGTGAATTGGATTTAGCTCCTTCACTGAGATCAGGTCTCTGCCATAAATCTCCCAAGGAATCGATAAGATGGAGAGTGCCTGGTGAGGAGGACTTTTTTTTGTTACCATGGCCACAGGTGGGGACTGGGAGCAAGTCTCCCACAGGAGTGGAGGGCAGGAACTTGGAACCACACGTCTCTGCTGAATGAACCTTGGCAAATGGTTATCCTGATTGCATCAAAGTGTTAACTGCATCAGAGACTGCAGTCCAGGGCTGCAGAGGCTTTGCACACATGGCCTGCATTTGTCATGCTGAGATAATGCCATGTGCAATCATTGCTATAATGAGTTATCCTGGAATTAAAAGACAGTTCAGCTGCAGAGGCTGGAGATGGGAGTATGACCTGGCTTCCTGGTGGCACTGCAACAGGATGGAAAACTCCCGTCAGGTGCGTGTGCCGTCCATTCCTTGTCACCTCCAGGCTCTGAATCCGAACAGTGGCCGTGTGCTCAAGTCCTGTCTGGCTGCAAACGGGAGGCAGCCTCAGAGCCTTCCTGGCTGGGCTGGGCAAGGATTCGGACCATGATTAGAAAGACAGCAGGAGCTGCCAGCAGCAAAAAACGCCAAAAAACCAAACTTCTGTTAACTTCCCGATCTAGCTAACAGTGCCAGAGAATAAAAACTAGCTGAGCCTTTTCAGTGTCTCCCAAGGGTCTGTGTGTGCTGTATCTCTGTGCACCTGGCACCAGCACAAAGTCTGTGGCTGCCGAGAGCTTTATGTCAGAAAGTAGTTTGTTATTTGGAACAGCAGTAGAGTTAGAGCTTGGAGCCCGGTGTCCATAAAAGCCTTCATGGTCTAAAGTCTTGAGCTAATTGTAGTTCTGTGTCTGAAGATTTGTGGATATCTAGATCGAGGATGCATAAATGACCAATACACTGTGGTGCATAGGTCAGTCTACCAATCCTGCTGCATTCTGTTCCTCCTCATCCTCACGAGTAAATTCAGAGCAGAGAGACAACCATGACTTCCCCAAAATTATTCATGAGCAAACCTGCAATCAAGTTTATCAACATTCACATAAATGAGCATGAACCTAGGAGAACATATAAAATGCAGACCTTCCGGACTAAATTTTTTTCCAGGCAGGTGTACTCTCTCCCCCAGTTCCCTCTCAACCCTGCTTTACTCACACAGCTGAAGTCTTTGGGTTGTATGTGGCATTTCCCAGAAGTTCAGCCACTTTGCAGAACCTCTGGAGCCTCAGGCCTCGACAAAGTGGGCTGGAGGTCTTCCAAAGCCAGGCTTAGTTGGGAGATTTCCAGTACTTCCTGTTTCCAACTGAGCTGGCAAGAGACAAAATAGCTTTTTTCACTCTATTTCATTCTCCTTCTGGTGCTGGCTATACCCCAAAAGGCAGAGATGCAATGAAAGGGATAGGAGGAGGAAATCAACTGAGTCTTTCACTGTTGAGGAAAGAATCTGTGGGTCCTCAAGTTTGGATCCAGTATGGGGAGTGTGCGTAAGGGATGATACCTACCCACCTTGTTCACATGTGGAAATGAAAAGGCATTTTATTTAGAGCCAGCGAGAAAAACTTACTGGTTTCCCATCTTCCAACATGTTGGAAAACCAACATAAAACTGCTTTTTTTTTCCTGCCTTTTTTTTTTTTTTTTTTTTTTTTTTTTTTTTTAACTTTTAAGATAAAAGACAATCCCCAAATCTGTCATCAAGAGCACTTGGGGCGGGGAGGGGCAGAGGGAGTTCTGATGAAAAAGTGCCTTGCAGCTTGGGTTGAACATTGTATTGATTTTTATTTTAGAACAACTGCAATCCAGGAAGAGATTTCTAGGAGAACAGATCTGTTTGTGAACTTTTTATCTAGTCAGAAAATCCACAACTGATGAATCACATCAAGAAAACTTTTAGAAAACATAAGCTACTCAACCAAAACTCATCTTGTCTGACCATTCCCAGAAGTGAGTGATGCAGAAGAATCTGAGCTACCTATAGCTGCAAATCCAAACCCAGTCCAATTTTCTCATTGTGTACAAATCACAAAGCTGTTGTGTGGTGTAATCCAAGCAGTCGTTGCTTCCAGCTCTTTTAGCTCACCCGGCAGAAAGTCATGTTTGTATCTACCACATTCAAGCCTTGCTGAGGGGGTATAGTCAGGATCAGTCAGATTACAAACTCTCTCTGCTTTCTGATGGATCAGATGAGATGGACTCCAGAACTGAATGGTTCCCTCTTGGAGTTAGTCAGGGGTCAGGCAGTTATCGTTGGCTTCGGGAAGCCCTTTCCTAGCTCAGATTCCCATATCAGCAGCAACAAAGCGCAGTGGGAACAATGCAGAAGCTTGGCTGAGGAGGCTGGTGCCTATGAGAAGCCAACAGGGAAAGTCTGAAAGGGGCCAGCTAGGATTTTCTGCTTGCTCTGGGCAAAGGAGGGGCAAAGGGAGGTCGAGGCTGAGATGCTCTGAAGCAGGGATTAAGGTATACACGTGGGTTGCGTACACTGGCACAAAATTGACATTTAACATAAAGGGGAACTGTTCTGCCCTTCCAGGTATAACGGCCTTTTCTAAAGCGATGACTGAAGGGGCCAGAAGACACCAAACCAGGCAACTGTGACCACCAGAGGCTCTGTACAAGCTCCACACCACCGAATGTCAGCATGAAGTTAGCTCTGGGACCTGGCTTTCATGTGTGTCTGTGGTGGGTATCACACATGGGTGATAAGAGGTGGGAACTCAGAGCGTGCTGGATGGAGTTGGTGGGGGAAAAATTGCTCCTCACTTGGCAGGGGGGCAGCATGAAGCAATGTGAGACCTTCTGCGCTCTCCTGAGTGCTTTGTAAGCAGAGCTGCGCTCCAGTGAGAGGGAGAGCTGCCAAGCTGGCTTCCTTTCCCCAGATGGGATAAACCATCCCCAGTGCTCCATCCGAACCCGTGCACTATCCAATCCCAGCTATTAGCCCCCACTGCCATTCCTCAACATGGGAGCCAAAGCAAACATTTCCCCTACTAATGAGACAGGCTTCCCATGCCTGACGGTGCCTGGCTCTCCCTAGCTTGACGACACTGTGTCCCTCACCTCATTTACATATCTTCATTTGTCAAGCACCATCTGAACACTTCGTAGGCTGCCTTCTCCCTTGCCCTCCAGAGCTATGAAAAGGTCACCCATCTAACAGGGAGAGGCACTGGAAATACACGCATGTGTTTTTCCTCTATTCAAACATCAGATGTGACATGGGAAGATGAACCAGCTGCCAGGAACCCGCTGGCATGTACAATGCTGTGCAGTGGTTTGTCTGGGCCCTGCCTGTCTGCCACAGATCATTAGTTGCTCCTGTTTCAAGGCTGTACCTCTGCATGCTGTCTCGATGCCACAGATGCGTTATTTCTCCTTGGAAATAATAATATGCAGGTGCATACTAAAAACCCCAAAGAACTGTGCAGATGCTCAGCTCCTAGATTACCTGGGAGATCTGACATGTCTATTACTGCAGGTGTGCGCATGGAAGGAAAAGAAGGCTCACAAGATCTGTTCCTCCCTGTGGAAACTCAGGATGCTGAGCTGTGATACTGTCTGGAGAGAAACCCCTGCGACATGGAGTAGCAGCTCCCTGCCTGCAACGAGGGCAGCAAACCCAGCCTGAACTGTTATCTTCATGTGTGCTGTCGTAGCTCCAGGGACTATGACCTTGCTTTGAAAGGGATTTAATGTCTACAAGGAAACCACAGTCAAAACAATTCTCTTCTACCAAAGTGAAACACAGCAGAAAAAGAAGCGAGGAGAAAGAGTGAGAGGAGACTGGGCAGTATTTCAGTCGCATTGAGGAGCAACTCTTTCCTATTTTGAGGTGGATGTCTGCCTGGGACAGCCCTGGGTGCTGAGCTGGCCCCAGGTGCTGAGTTCTGGATGCTGAATCCGAACCATCTCTGAGGATGGCACAGCTGGAAATGGATCAGGAAGCAGAGTTCAGAGGGGACATGGGCAGGCTAGTGGTGGTTCTGGCATCCCCTCTCCCTCCTTCACAAGGGCATCTCATTTACTGTTTTCATAGTTCCTATTTTACACTGGGACAAAGCTCTTTTTCTCTATAGCAGCTATAGCAACATGCCTTCCAATGCAGCCCATCCAAGTGGCTTAGAGTAGAAACAGGTCAAGGGGAAAACATGAGTGAGACAAGCCTGAGACATAGCGAGTAGCTGTCCAAGGGTATCTGAAGCTTCCTTACAATGTTCTCCCTAAGATTCATTCCTTCCTCCCTTGGCAATGGAGTCTGGGGCTTGATTCCTCTTCTGTGTCCAGAATATGTTTGCAGATGTGACACCGTCTTCCACCTAAACCCCGTGCTCCTGGGTGCCCCATTCAGCTTCTTGCTCATAGCGTCTGTTGCAGGGAACACCAGGGCATTTGTCGGATCCTTAAACCAAAGGAAGAGGCTGAGGGCAAATCCATGAGCTGGACCAAGCGTACGTTGCTGTGTCCTTCCCTGACCTGTGTAAATCCATCCTTGTGTCCCCTTGTGCTGTATTTACACTACAACTGCTTTGACTTTTCGCTTTGTCTTTTCACAATGAGCAATACAAGTGAAATCTCATCCACACCTGCAGTTCTCAGATGTCACCGCAATAAAAATTATTATAATACAGCCGTGTGCTTTAAACATTGTGTCCTGAGGCAGGTGGCATCTACTAATAAGAGATGGATTTAATCCTTTGTTACTGGCTCACCCAGAAGTCCTACATAATAGGGCCATTGCTAAAGAGGGATTCAGGATCATGTGCAATCATACTTAACCCTTTCATGATGCTGCTAGTGACATTTATGGCTACTCAGAAATTAGTATTTCAGATGTCCCTAAGGCAGACTTTAGCCAGGAGAAAAATTCCACTTTTCATTCTTCTTTTTCATCCCCAAATTGAGAAGAAATATTTTAACTTCCACAAAATATGAAAGCCTGCAAAATGTCCATGTCCACTCAACAAAACCAAGAATCTCAATCCTATCTTTAAAGGTAGAACAACAGCATTTTGAACATTGAAATGTTTGAAACTTTCCCTTGGAAAACTAATTAAAAATATTCCATTTTTAAATTTAAAATGGAGATATAATAGAAGCAATATTTTCCAGAAGAGGGGCAATATTTGAGACCATATATTTTGCAATGGACAGAGAATCTGATTAGAACTGGAGAACACAACAGGGAAACTGAGGCACAACAGAAGCCACATGACTTGCTCAAAGACACAGAAGAGTCACTTCAGAGCCATGGTTAAAATTCATGAGGATGTAACTTCTAGAGCTGCTCTCTGTTGACTGGAACACACCAAGTAGAAGCTGTCATATCTGATGCCCTATACAAGACCTTCAGCAGTGCGTGACTTGCCTTCCAGGGGATGAGAATAATCTCAGGTTTTTAACAGCTCTGCAGTGACCTGAGTCCCATAGGCTTTTTCTGTAGCTATTTAATTGCTTGGTTATCCCAGCCTGAGCATCCTGTGCAAAGCACTCTGAGATTATACCCTCAAGCATTGACTGGAGGGGGAGCTGTTTGCCTGTAAATGAGAAGAGGACCCATTCTTTTCAGGCACTGATGAATCATTTCACCTTTTTTTTCTGAATTGTTATGCACAGTCCTGCCATTTACCAGGTTAGATGCAGAAGTTTGCCCTGTCCATGTGGTGTCTATGGTCACCTTGCTGGTCACAGAGGTTGGAAGAGCTGGACATATCACACTTTTAAAGGTGGAAAGAAGTTTGTTAGATACATGAGTCCCAAACTGTTTTCCCAGCAGATAATTTGGCTTAAGAAGTGAGGGGAGAACCGGGGCTGCCTGGAGACCCAGCGATGTCCACACAAGCTCCTTAAACAGTCATGCAGATAATATGCAGATCTAGGTAGATGAACTATTCGGATGTCAGACTTGCCAGACCTACTTTCCGTGTGCTAATGGAGACCCTGGGGATGGCTGAAAGGTGAAAGTTCTCATCCTTCCATCCAAACTTTGTGGAGTTCGGTGACCCATCTGGCTGCCACCCAAAGCTGAGGTTTTGGGATTCCCACCCTGAGCCCTGAAGCCATTTCATTTGCCTTTAAATAGAACAGGGCTTTGAGGGAAACTGGAACTGGAACAAAGCTCTTTCCCCACTGTGGGGCCAGCGGGGTCGATGAAGAAGAAGCTGAGGGTGAAATCAATTAATTCATTCATTACAGAGCTACTGCAGTCACAAAGATATTTCAATTGTGCTTGCTGGGAGGTCCTCATGAGAGATACATCTCATTTTCAGTGGGGTCCCCGAGGGGAGGGCATAGTCAGACAATTTCATTCCCGCTGACTACAGGGTAATACAGACGTTCCAGGGAAAATGTACCCTCTTATCACCTGAAATTTCACTCCAGAATAGGCAACGGTTTGAGTGAAATCAGACCCCACTTCAACCAAGAGAGATTTGTGACAGAAAATCCCAAAAACCTGGGGAGAAGAGGGGATGGCAAATGCTATTTTCAAGGTTTGCAGAATGAAAAAGTGAGGCTGGAAATACTTTTCCCATGGACAGAAAAGTTTGCCGTCAGCCTCCTCTTGCTGGGAAGGATCTCTGAGATGGCTCAGTACTCACAGTGAAGACTTTCAAGCCCCTTAATCATGATTCCATCGGAAACCACGTGCTCTGGGCTGTAACCTTCTGTCCCAAACTCATCATGGTGGCCTGATGGGCGTATCATGCAGCGGTACTGCATCCATGCCTATCATATGGCCGCCCTGTTCTGCATGCACCCCTTTATTGTCTGATCTGTGAGTGAAGTTTAATAAATTTAAACATAAATTCAGGTAATTTTAAAAAGACTGCAGAGGTCTTATCACTGAACAGCTCTTATTACAAGGTATGGTACTTTTTTCATGCACCTTTGTACCCCAAACCAGAGAGCGGATGTCAGTTGCTTAATCGCAGTGGTGATTTCAAACCCTTTGCTCCTTCCAGATAGATTTTCAAGAGTACTACAATCAGTATCTGAAAATCTTCTGAAGATATAGCCATTTATTGCAGGATTTGGCTGGGCAATGTTTCAGGAAAAAAAATGTCATCCTGTCTGAATATACCATGTTAGCAAGAGAGAAAATGTACCTATCGACAGATGAATAGACAAAAAGAGCCTGCAATTCTTCAGAAATAACCAGGACTTTTCAATCATTTCTATCTACCTGACAGCAAAGTTCACCTGCGAAGCAAGGGCAGAGTCTAAACAGCTACAGCATAATCTGAAAAACACTGAAGTGAACAGGGCTATGGAGTAAAAGCACTAAAGTGCTGATGAATCTAGTCCATTCCTTTTATATATAGAGGATATAGATTGCACAAACAGTCCTTTCCTGGGCTGGGCTGAAATCCCAAGGGGAGCGATACATCACAGGAGGAAAAGACTGAAATTCATGGAAGGTTCAGTGACAGCAAAGGAGCAAAGTAATAACTGCTTTTCCTTTCTTGTCTTTCCAAACAGGGATCATTCATAAAATGGAACAAGCTTTCTCAGTTTCGAGGAAAGAAGGATGTATGGAAACATTGTTTTTACAGTTCTGTGTAAAAAAAGTCCTTATACATGATGCCAACATAATGTGAAACTTCATCAGTAGTTAAGTAGGAGTAGCCAGGACTACCTAAATCCAAGGCTACTGAGGGTGAATTAATTCAGGTTTGTAGATGCAGGTGGCTGACTTTCCATTAAGTGCCTCATGCCCCTGTTTCATACGGTGCATGTGCCGAGGGGTGTTGTATGAGCCATGTCTGGAAAATTACTTGGGCTTCTGAATGGTGAGAAGGAGAGGAGATAAAGACGTGGCGGAGTCTGTCAGAAACTGAAAGTTTCCACATTGTGGAATGTCCCACATTCAATGCCTTTTTTTTTTTTTCTTTTTTTTCAAAGCTCTGATACATATATAGAGAGTTTTTCTTTCTTCCATCCCCATTTTCAGTACCCAGCCAGGAACCAAAAGTGTTAGAAATACTTCTAAGGGATGTCTGCATAGCCAATTGTCCAATTTCACAGACTCTAATGGCTTCTAGTGGAACTTGCACGTCCCTCTCTGTCTGCCATGCTCCAAACCAGACACAGCAAATGTCAGTGACAGAAAGCCAAGGTAAGTGGCCAAAACAAACCCTTTGATATACAGGGGACTGAAAGGGATTATTTTTTACTTTTTTTTCTTTTTTTTCATTTTCAAGATCTTTTTTTCTTAATATAACTACTTTTTAGTGATAGAAGAAAAGACATCAAAAGTATGACACACAGCTAACTTTAGGGCTGAATTGAATAACTCTTTAATGACATATATCTTTACATAAAAATCCCAGATGGTCACTTGCTCAGTCCATCAAATTCAGCAAGATAACTACAGAGGGAAAAAAGCCTTCCCTCCCCCCCAAACCCCCATCATTTAAAGCTCTCTTTGGCCTGATTGCCTCAGGTATTCAATCATTGGTGTCCCCACAGGCGAATGCAGAGCACCTCTTTGCCCCACCGTGCATCCGTCTGCTCAAGAAAACAGTCCCGAGCTTGGTCTGCTGTACCAACCCATGTCATACCACAAGCTGATTGCTGTGACATTTCTGATAATGCACCATTTGCCCAGAAAGGTTTTGCCCTGTTAAAAGCAAGTTGGACCTGCAGACAGCCCTATTAGCATCAATGTACTGAGCAGCTGGGAAGTAATCTTGCTGGTCAGAGGAAACTGAGCCAGGGATGGAGGCAGTGCACAATTCATCTGGCACTGAGGCCTGGGGTCCATCCTGCTGTAAACTGAGGGCAGCACAAACATTGCCTCTGCAGACCTCCCCAGGGGTAGCTAGAAAAAGGAAGGATGCAAAACCTTCTCCCTAGCTCAGCAGTCAGTGTGACAGAGTTGAGACCCCTCAGTCGTTTGGTTAACTGTGACACTGACTTTTCTCTGTGACCTTGGGTACGACCATCTTTCCAAGTTTTTGTTTCTCCAGCTATAAAATGGAGACGCCAGCACTATCATTTATTTTCTTGCAATTCTTTCATAGTGAAGAAAAGTATATTTTGCCTCTTAAACCTCCCCATCCTGCTTTGCCGAGCAGCACACGCATCCCAGCCAGCTTGAAGCGTTGCAGTTTTGTACCAGATTGTTACGAGGGCCACAGAAAGAACCTTAGGGGCTCTGACAGTTGACCTTTCCCCTGAGCCTGGCTGGTTGCCTAACTTCCCTGATTTGACTTCTAATTCTCCAGAAATATACAGAAGAAAACCAAAAGAGCCAATTAACAAATGAACCTGAGAAACGGAGGGGCTGATTCTCCACCGCCCCATGCCAAGCCCTTTGTGTGCTCCCTGTGTCCTGCTGCGGGGGTTTGCCTGCATGGGAAGACAAGCAGGAACTGCCTCTGAAAGCCTGAATCCCTATGTTTATTTAAGCAAAGCTTCGGATGGCTGATGGGGATCAGTGTAAAATGAATGATTCCACGTGGCAGTGCAGTCATATCCCCCTCCTTCCTTGGCTTTTTTCTTTTCTACAAGAGAAATCCCTGAAGTCTGTCTGCCTGTCTGCTGCTTTCAGGGGAGAGGGTGGTCGCTTTGCTTAATTGAACTCTGATGTTCTCAAACTCCAGGAAAAAAAAAATTTAAATTAACCTGGAAAGGTCTTCTGATTCCAATGTGTTGATATGTTTTCTTAAGGGAGGGGGTTACAAAAGGACTTATTTCCTGTGTTCCTGCTGCAAGATTTAAACCCTCTTTCCTGGTGGGATTCTGCTGTATCCTAAAATCCAGACTGATGTTCATGACATATTCACCAACTATGTGCTGCATTATCATTGCCTTGCTTGGCTATGCAGGAGTATAAACTACAGGAATATGAAATCTTCTTCCTCATTTTCTTTATTCCCACTTTTAGCTGCCCTGATCCTTTACCTGCTTCTGTCTTTCCTCCTTTCTACTTTGTATTTTTTTGTAGATTTGATTGCAAACATGGGAGAGCAGCGGGTGCTTGTGCCTGTCACACGGGGCAAACATCGCAGGTAGGACAGGTCCCTTCGGCACCCCAGGGGCAATGTGGCTGCTCCCTCTGGCAGCGTGTCCCTGGGGGCTGCAGCACACACAGCACCCAGGGCAGCCTCCAAAAAACAGACCACGGGAGCCGGGTGTGTGACCGCACGGTTGGCACCGGCTCCGGAGAGGAGTGTCTGCAGAGGCAGCTCCGTACCCTCACGACTGTCAGTGCCGTATTTTATGGGAACAAATTGTCTAGGCCAAACCCTACAGCTAATGGCTAAATTGGGGAGCGTGAAACCTGTCAGCACTGTGATAGAGATGCAGGGAAATGAATGGGTCACTGGAATAAATTCAGGTAAGCTTAAGGAGGGGGGGAAAAAAAAAAAGAGAGGCAGAGTTTTCCTAAGCATTTAAGAGAGTTTATCCTACCCATTTAGGACTGCCCTGGGCAAGGCAGGACAGTGGCAATGCGATGGCTTGTTATGGGTTATGCTTGCAACTTCTCCCATTGAAATACTCTGCTTTTAACTGCTTTTAATTATCCGGGTTCTGTCATGCTGAACTTCTGTTGCAAGTTAGATTTTGCAAGAACAGTTTTAGATAAAGTGAAGCAGAGTACTGCTCCCCCACCACCACCACCTTGGAGATCACTCTCATGTTCTATCCATTAAAAAAAAAAAATCTGTGATAAAAATAGCATGAGATGATGTCATTAAAAATTATCATAATGCATCTGGAAAGAAAAACCATTGGGGATACCTAGGTGATCTTAAATCTGACACTTTTTTTTTTTGAATCCCTGATTTAGTAATTTTAACCTGCTTCTAACAGTAATGAGGACGAGATTCATATTTGCAGAGGTCTAGCTCTGATCTGAATAGTGTTTAAGTGCAGGGGAGGAGATGGTGGAAAGGTGCGTGGTTATATGTGACCATTTCTTGTTCCCTTTCCTGTACAGGTTTCTGCACAGGTTAGTTCAGTGTCAGGGGTGCAGTCTGCCCACCTCAAGATGGAAAGTAGAAGCAACCACCAAAAGATTCAGCCTCTGTGCCATCCCCCTTAATACTACCCAAATTGAATGGAAGGACTAGCAGAAATGAGGACAGGATGTCCAGGCAATTTATATCCATCCTCAAACTGATAACATCTCTGCTTCCTTAAGGTAGCATTTCTGTGCTAAGAAATAGCCTAAGCTGGTAACTGTGCAGCATCTTTTCATACTGACTAGCTGGGGCCATTCCAATTGAGTATAATAAACGATATAAGGAACAATATAAGCGGTGCTATAAATAATAATGCTGCAATTCCACTGATGGCTTATGGTGGCATTATAAATGATCGGAGTAAAGTCAGGAGGTCTCTTCACACCACTAGAGCCTCATGGTGGAATTATAGATCTAATTTAAGTGCATTTGGGGGGTAAATTATTTATTAAAGTGTAAAACTTACAGAGATAAATGTTCAAGTAGTCAGACTCCTGGACTAGGTGAGTATTCCTGGTCCTAATAATTACAGGTAGAATTTGCCCCCGGGCAAAAGGGCTAGATCAAGATTTTAGCAACATTTTAGGTATCCAAAAGCCCTGGAGGACACTTCTTGGCACAGTGGTGCAATCTCTAGACTTACAATGAAATGGTCTCCTTGTACAGGTGATCAATCCTGAACACCAATTGCTCATACATCCATTTTAATCATTAAACTGGAGTTAGGAGATGAGAGAAAGAAGAAACATTTTTCAGGCTGATGAAAAAACCTAGATATTGGTTATCTTACAACTTTTGTTTTAAGTTTTCTTGCATTACTCCGAAATGGAGTCCTGATGCTGGTGTTTTCACCTCTTCCTGCATATTTAATTCTAATTTCAGTCAGAATTCGTCACTGTTGCTAAACTAGGAAAGCGTTCACAGGACCATGGTGAAATTCTCTCTGCCACACACTTCTTCAGTGACTTCAGGCAAGTCACTTAAACTTGAACTCTCAAAAATTTATATAGACACCTTGATATATGTAATCTGCAAGTTGTAGGGACCTCTCCACACCAGCCTGGCTGATCTCTATGTAGCCAGAGCATACAGATCCCAAAAGGCCATGCTCATGGAGGCATTACCGGGTATAACCTGAAGTCTGCCTTTAGCGTGGGAAGTAGAGGAAGACTCAGCTTATAATCACTCTGAAGACTACATTTTCTGGAGTCTTCTGCAACATAAAAATTGTCCATGGAGCAGGAGGCTCAACACTTGTCTTATGCCACTGGGCTGCAGTAAGGATAAATACATTAAGATGAGGCATTAAGATACTGTGGTAATTAGAAGCCATATAAGTAACTTAGACATAGAATGAAGCTACTAATAATGCATGAATGCAAAGCCTTAAGAGGTTTGCTTCATATAAAGCACCCAGCCGTTCGGTGGCTTAGCTCAGTTCTCTGAAGCTGCGAATTCAGGCTGAAAATCTTACGAGGATATGCTCTTTCAGTGAGGGTTTTTTTTTTTCTTGTCATACTTAAAATATTGCTGAGGCCAACTTTTTGTCTATAGGCAGTGTTTTTCCCATAGCTTCCAGCCAGACTAGAAAATGTTGAAAGGCAGGGGAAAATGTATTTAAAAAAAAAGCAAGTAAAATTAGGCAGAGGGCTTGGGGGAAGATTCTGATTAAGGAAGTGTATCTAATGGTCAAACCAGGGAGATGGAGATGGAATCAGTATTCCTGCCACTAATTCACTGTGTAACCTTGTGTCTGTCGCTAAGCTTTTTTGTGCTCTATTTTCCTCGTCAGTAAAATGAGTATTATAATAGTTACCTTCCTGATAAGGGTTTCAGTTAATCAATTTCTAAAGCCCTTAAGTACAGAGAGACACAAGATATCATATCAACAAAGTCCAGCGTTTATCTGTGGCTAGATATTCTCTGAACTGCACCATCTGTAAATGAATAGGACCTGATCTATATAAACCAGAAAAATTCCTATTGACTTTGATGAATAAACACTATTTCTTGCAAATAATACCTGTGTATTTTTGTCACAGGCAGGATTTGCTTCTTAAAAATGTGTTTGAAAAGCAAATTAAAAAGGTTTCAGGTGGGTTGGTAGAATTAAACTCCCATGATGACTGAATTGCTTGCACAGTTTGCCTGTGCTGTTCGTTGCAGTAACTTGAGTCAGTCTTCGTGCTGCTGGTGGTAGCGGTAGACAGCAAAAGTACTACATTTGGTTTTGCTCAAAATTCTGAATTTTTGCCAAGGAAAAAGGAGGAGGAAATAATGAACTTTTGACAGGCATTTTTCAAACAATAGAATACTAAATTACAGTCTGGGAATGAAGATCCTTTTTTACAAGAGACGACTAAGGAGCTTAGCTTTTTTAGCCAAGCAAAACTGAAGGCTGAAAAAGAGGAGGCGATTGTTGCATATAAGTAGATTGGGGCATAACAACGGGGAAGGAGAAGAGCTATTAAATCAAAGGGACAATGCTGAAAGAAGAACAAATGGGTATAAACAGACCATTAATAAATTCAGGCTGTTAATTAGAAGACTATGTTTAAATATCGTAAGAGCTGGATTATAGACAGCCTTTAGATGGGAATAGGTATAGGCAGGTGAAGTAGCCCACCTAGGCTTAAGTTGGAGCCACTCTTACACTGCAGCCAAGTGGCATGAGCAGAGGAGTGGACCCGAATCCAACTCCATACCTTTCTCATGCTTGAGCAAGTCAATTGATTTTAGTATTTCCTTCAGTTTACTGCATTTCCAGGAAAACGTAGAGGATAACATCCTTTCTTCAAAATGCCTTTCTACATATATCATGGCTGCATTTTAAATTGAGGAGCTAGCTATCACATCACCATGTGTCATATATATCTTTCTTCTATTCCAATCTTTGCTCCACAGTCAAGTGTTTTACTGCCTTCCCTCACTTGTCTGCTGTTACTGTCCAATCCTTATTTCCTCCTCTTCCTCCACCTTGTAGCCCAGACCGTTTCAGCCTTGTCATTCATTAAGTAAAGACATACAGCTGCAGCTGATGGTTACAAGTTACAGCACAAGTGGAGCAGCTTGAATTTAAAATGTGCTTGTTTCCTTTCTTGCCCTGCTTACTTTGGGCCGCAGCAGCTTTCACTGCAACAGCTCTCAACTTGCCCGAGTCCCAACAGCTCAACCCTTTAATAATTTAAGTGATTTACACTCCCCAGAGTGCATCTGAATAGATTTATTATAAGCGTTTGCGACCTGTTCTTCTAAAGCACTTCTCTGACGTCTGTTCTTCATTAGAGTTCACTACCCAAGTCAGTTGAGAGTGATAATAGGAAGGTAAGTGCTGTTTCTTGAAGCTTATCACGGGAGCCGAGCCCATTAAGATGGGCTGATATTAGGGGTCTCAGTGTTCATTTCGGCTGCAGAATGTGCAGGTATGATTAAAACAAAACACTTGGGGGGGGGAGGAAGATTCTAGTTTCTCCCACGTTGAATTTCTGTCCCTCTAACAAGAAACCAAGAATGCTACCCTCGTGAGCTTTTGCCCACTTGTAAGTTAGTATCGTGGTTTTTTGGTTTTTTTTGTTTTTTTTTTTCAAGAATGCTACCCTCGTGAGCTTTTGCCTACTTGTAAGTTAGTATCGTGGTGGTTTTTTTGTTTTTTTGTTTTTTTTTAACCTCTGCCAGTCTTGTCATATGCCAGCGCATCCCTTTGGATACACAAATCATCCTCTTTATCCTTGGACCACTCTGATCTCACAGAAGAGGGTGTCCCTTTCTCCAGGCCAACAGCAACCCACTTGGCAAAGCTTCTCCTGCTCTATGCCGGGTTGGTTTATTCCCCATAGCTGTCCTCAGCTCTCCTTCACACCCAGGTAGGGCTTCCTGCACATGTCTGACTGATTTCAACTGGCCTTAAGCATACAAGTTTTACTCTGTTGCTGGAAAATCTTACCTCTTTTATTTATGACTTGTGTTATGAAGGTATCAAATACTCCCTCTAGATACATGCCTCAGTGGCTGTATTGTCCCAGTAGACAAGGAAAGCATTTTTATAGCTATTGTGGAACTATGGCACTGAGAAAGTCAAGGGGACTTTATCCAAGGCCATATGAAAGTTTGTAGAAGAGATGGGTACAAAATTGGTACTCCAGGCTCTCTGCCCTGTGGATTAGTCCCAAAGCTGTCCTTCCTTTCGGATTTGTACAAGTACCTGGCTTGGTCTGAGTTGTCTCAGTTCACTTTGTCATGTCTCAGTAGTGTGTAGTCAAAATTTCCCCTCTGTGCTTTTCTTCCACCCTGTTCACATTTTACTGCCTGGCTTGAAATTTCCCTGCCTCGCTGCATTGCTGGGCGCACCTCTTTTTCTGCTCTGGTTTGTCCATCACTCTTAAACTCCTCTCCCTTTCTGAGGAGACTGTCCTTTCGCATTTGAACACACACCACTCATATTGAGCAGCAAATGAATCCCACATTCCCTGTCCTATGTGTCATATGGGAATCTCTCTGGAGCTCACAGTGAGGCCTACAGTTTCCCCCCTGACCTGTGAATTCTCTCCTGCTATGGGGACTGAGCACTGGTCCCTCATCCACTAAAAGAAGAAGATTTCAGCCTCATTTTTCACTGGCAGTGACTAGAATGACCAATCTGCTGCCTGCTGAGGAGTGAAAGGTCAGTCCAGGTCCACTCTGTGGCTACTTGTTTTTCTCCACAGTGACCAATTTCAGGCAGTAATAGAAGCATCAATAATATCTCTGTCTTCTCTGACTGCTTTGTTTCTTCTTTTTTTTTTTCTTTCCCCCTATTGATTGAAATATTGCAGCCTCCATTTGTTGGCTCAGCCCCTGTAAGGCAGGCTGAGGCATTCACTCACAGCATTTGTCTTCCCCGTGAGCAAGATGTGAGGAGCTGAACTAATTTGGGATCATGGAGGTGTTGACCACAGATTGTAACTTGTAATCTCCTTGGCTCATGCTCTTTTGTGGCTGAGGTCTGAGTTTTCAGGGCTCTGGGGAGTCACTTGGCAGCCAAAATTCTGCTAACATGTTTGCATGCTTCAAAGCAGCTGAGGAAAGACCCTCTCCAAGGATTGATCGCTGTCCCAGCTCAACAGGCTCAGCTCCTGCTGCCAGAGCTGCAGATGAAGCTGAGAGCAAGAAGGAGCCTTAAGGAGAGGGGCTGTGTGGCACGTGTATCCTCAGAGCCACCCCGCTTGTGTCCCTGCTCAGCTCCATGTAAAGCATGACCCAGACCAGTAGGAATTCAGTGGAAACCAAGTCTTCTTCCATCTTGGTGGAAAATAATGATAATAAAAAAAAGCCAAACCAACAACAACAAACAATAAACAAACAAAAACAAAAAAACACACAACCTCCCC
>NW_009235217.1:48415-95362 GCF_000690835.1 Fulmarus glacialis
CCCCCCCCCCAAACCACCTGTTGGAGAGCTTCATCAGAGGTCATACTTCTTCCCTGTGGCTGGGGCAGGTCTAACGACATACCTCAGTCATGAACTTTATCTGTTGAACTTCGTGGTTCACTTTTCTCAGGGTAAATTAAAGTTCATAGCTGCACTTCTGGTTTAGTTGCCTCCCCAGTCTGGAACTTGTGATTTTTGAGCGCTCACCCCTGAGCCATCATTTCTCCTTCCACAGGGACAAGGAGATGGAAGATGATATGCTGAGTCTCTTCTAGTTTCCACCAGACAGATACTGTGTTAAGCAGGAGGCAGACCCTATTTCTCACTGTTTTCCTGAACTGCTGACTAATTCTAATTTCTGTAGCATCTCAGCCTCCAACATACTGCAGAACACCTTATAACTGCCCCCGCAGCCAGTCCTACCTCATCATAGACCTCTACGGCATCTAATTGTCATCATGATCACATTTGGAGTGGGTGTAAGACTGGAGTGGGTATGATACTGGTTTTCTTGCTGAACTACTGCTCTGTAGACCATATATAGTATAGCAGAGTCCTCCTTTCTAGAATACAGCTAGTGCTCCTTGCAAATGCTGATTTCTGTTGACAGCTGAAAATTTGATGAAATTTGGTTGTTTTAAACAAATCTGTTTCTGCGAGCACATGCTTCTGACTAAAAGGGCTTTGTAGTTTAAAATTGCTTAAGTTAATTGATATTCAAGGGAGATTATTCAATGGTAATGCATTCATAGAGTCCTCCTTTCTAGAATACAGCTAGTGCTCCTTGCAAATGCTGATTTCTGTTGACAGCTGAAAATTTGATGAAATTTGGTTGTTTTAAACAAATCTGTTTCTGCGAGCACATGCTTCTGACTAAAAGGGCTTTGTAGTTTAAAATTGCTTAAGTTAATTGATATTCAAGGGAGATTATTCAATGGTAATGCATTCATAAACAATGTCACTGTTTGAAAAATTAAAACATTAATTTAAATTAAACTGTAAATAAGGGAAAGATGTTGTATGAGTAAGGATTGAGAAGGCACTGCAGAACATCTTCTGACTGGAGTAATGTTATACCTAAATGTGTATGGGACATGCATATCTTAAAATGAGGAGAATCAAAACCATTTCAGGCCCTGTTTTCTAGCTCTTCTCAGAGTCTTTCCTTTTCAGTAAGAGGAGAAGATATTTCAGTGGTCACGTGAGTCTTCAGAAACCTCTGTCAACTGTCTTCTCCATGAGCCATCTCTTGTGGCTGGGTCTCACCAAGGCATTTGACCATCTGAGCCTGGGAGGTGATGGCACTCCTATCTCATGTAATGCTTGCTGGGATTAAAATCAGTCCATCTTGGCTGAAAAAAATGCAATTGACCATTTTCACAATATTACCTATATCACTTCCAGGAAGAAAGGTTTCTTGGGTAGCATGTGGCATTTTCTGAGACGTTTCTCTTTACTAATAAATCCCTGCTATATATATAGACAAAACAGGTTGTTAGGCTAGGTCAATAAGGCAGGCTACAGCAGTATATAGAGCAGTAAGTTAAAACTTGGATGATCTGGGTTCAAGTTTCTGCACTGCTACAGATCTTCTCTGTAGTCTTGAATAAGTCACCTTTTCTCTCTGTCTCGGTTCTTTTCTGTAATATGGTGCTGTCAACACTCTCTTGCTTCATGAGATTTTCAGAGTATAAATACACTAAATGTGTGGAGGCACTCAAATACAGTGGTAATGAGAGTCATCTAAATACCATACTAAGATAAGTAAGGATGATCATTTTCCATCTCCTTTATCTCTGTGTGATAAAAATGTTTCCAGAAACCATTATATACAACACATAAGCCAGAAGCAGCGGGAAAGTAATTCCCTGTCCTCAGCTATTTTTTTGTATGTGGATGAGGTGTATATTTGGGGTGGGGGTGGTTATTTTATCACAGAGCCTTTCTCTATATGTTGGTAAGTAGGGTATATTTTGCATGAGTTTGTTCATCACACCATCCCAATAATATTGGCAAGTAAAATATATAAAGTTATTTATGGTGAGGGAAATTCAAGTTTCTTCTCAGAAATTATTGGCAATAGAAGAGTCAGAATGACTTTAATCCTGTCCAGTACAGAAAATTCCCAGTAGCTTCAACGTATTAGTCTTTTGTTTTTCAGAAGTTTATCTTTGGTTTCCAGTGGGTCACAGTAAACTTGATTTGGCAGAATGTGATCCCTGACATTTCTTCTAACACAATCTCTGTATCAGATAGGAATGCTGGGTTTTTTTTCCTTATGAGTGCAAGGCAATGAGATTGTTCCTTAAAATGAACATGAAAACCTGAGATGCCTAAATCAGCTTTCAGTATATGGGAAAACTTTGTTTTATTTATTTATAGAAAGAATATAAGAAGTAGAACTCCTAGGTTCTATCTTTATATCTACCTGCGAATGACCAATTTTAAGTTGTGTCTTTCATGCCTCAGTTGCCTAGTGTTCAAAAAACCACAATTAATTTTTAAGGCAAGATATGCCCTATCTGTGCAATGCTATATTCTATTATGGTTTATTTAACCATATTTTTTGAAAGCAAATGATTTCAAGCTGATAGTAAGAAATACTTTTCTTACATAGCACATAATTAACATGTGGCAGTCAATGCCATGGATATTATTGAAGCCAAGAGCTTTGGAGGATTCACAAAAGGATTAGACATTCATACGAATAATGAGAAATTCTATTAGAGAAAATAAAAAATGTATGAGGGATGGAGAACTTCATGCTTCGGGGTATAAAACAGCTGCTAATTGATGAGGGCTAGGAAAGAAATGTGCCCCTGTGGGCAGGACATCCCGTCATGGTTTGCTACAGGGCTTCTTGAGCAGTACTGCAAAACTGGGATGCTGGCTGCTGAAGGGATTGCTGGACTGCCTGACCCTCTGCCCTGTTGCAGTAAGGCAACTCCCGTCTAAAAGTAACAATTGAAATAAAAACCAGAGGTCCAACCAAGCCAACTATGGCTGAGCCATAGTGATCTGGTAGCCCATAGCACAGTGAAACTCTGATTCTTGGCATTGCATCCAACTGTTTCTGAGTTTCCAGCTGGGCAGGGCAGTGCAGTGGCACCACGAACTCCCAATGCAAGGGGATAGTGCTGGCTACGCAGGCAGGATGTCCCAGGCACCTTGACAGGGTGTGCTGGAACCTGTCCCGTCTTCCCCATATGTAATCCCGGGGGAGGAGGGGGGTGCGGGGGGAAGCCACAAAAGTGAATTGCACCTGGTCGCTCAGTTGATTTGAAGTCACTCCTGTCCAGTCTCCGTCTGTCTGTTTATCCAGGGCCTTCCACAGACATGTTTGCATAAGGCATACAGCCATTTAACAAACACATCAGGTAGCCAACCATGTTTGCAGCTATCGAGCAAGCAATTATAGTTCATTCAATCAAAGGCTTTCGTTTGATCCAGCCTCAATTAACAGGGAAGGCATTGCCACATCTGCCTGCAAGTTCAGAAGTGTCCACAATTCAACTTAGATTATTGCTATATTTCTGCAGCCTTTGATAGAGTAAGATTGATTACAGGAAATAAGAAAAAAGAGTGACCTTCCTCGGACTTTTCCAATGGTATTTCAGTTAGTATTTTATAATCACTGTTTAACAGAGAAATTGCTCTCTGGTTATTAATATAAAAATTATCACCTTCTTTGACTAATAAAATCAATAAAGGCTCCTATGCTTTGAAAAGGCCAAAAACGTTCTCTCTGTTCATAATTAAGCATTTCAACCTAATCTGGAGCAATAATAACCTTCAAAGTTTTAAAAAATTCCTAATAATGATATCTTACAGAACACCTTTCCGCTCAGCAGGTTTCACAAACTGTGGCCCAGATCTGGAGAGCATCTTTATGCATGGCTGGAATTGGATATGCATGTCAATTTTTAAGGAGTTTTTTGTGGTGGTTCATCATCAGTGATAAACAAATGCATATAGGAAGTCTATTTGTTGCATTACTAACACAATTAAAAGGCTGTTGTTGCTGGGTTTGCCATATAGCAGCAAGGTGACATAATTTTTAATTGTGGGTGCCTGCAGTAAGGCATTTGCATTCACTCTAAGGAAAGGATCAACCTGTTGCACGTGCTGAGCATTTATAGCTAACTTTTATTAAAAAACAGATTTTCAAAATGTTTTATTTCTTAGATTTGTGTTGGAACGTAGTGGACAAAAGTACTTCTTGATGTCCCCTTGTTAGAACAGGGTTAGCTATGAATCTCTAGAGTAAATGTTCATATAGTTGGTGATGATGTAAGCACCAAATATCACTTGCCTAACCTTCAATCCAGGCAGGGTGTCAGTCTTAACTCACACAATGGTAGAAGTGGGATCAAAATTCATAATCTTATATGGAGAGATACTGCTTCTGCCTCTCTAATTTCTACTGTCCTTTTCTGGAGTTACATTTATCAGGATTACTCGCTTCTCAGGCAAGTTACCTCTGTCAAGCTTGAATGGCTGTTCTCATGGGGTACCGAGAGACACATGAGCTAATTAACTATCATCCTGCATTTGATGACGACGAGCATCCATTGAGAACCTTCCATCCCAGTGGATCTCATGGAGCTTCACATATTAAACAAACCTGCATATGCCAAGCACAGGGATTACCTCTTCATAAATGAGTGGCAACTAGTTTTGAGTCGAATCACTCAACAGTTTAACAGCAGGCAGTGGAGCTACGCAACAGTTCACGGCAGGGAGTAAGGAGTACCTTTATGGAATGATTAACTTGTCTAAGAAAATGATGTCTCTGCAGGGCTTTCATTTCACATGTAGCTGCCACCAGGAACCCTGTAACAGAGCAGGCATGAAATACGGGTTAGGGATCCCCTTTCACCATTGCCCATGTATAGAATTCCTGCAGGCATCGTAGG
The DNA here is from genome assembly GCF_000690835.1 of Fulmarus glacialis. NCBI lineage: Eukaryota > Metazoa > Chordata > Aves > Procellariiformes > Procellariidae > Fulmarus > Fulmarus glacialis. The sequence continues at coordinate 53,332 of NW_009235217.1, forward strand.
TATAGATGTCAACTTAGATTTAGGTAACGATAACTCAAAATTGGCCCTTTTGATCTAATCCAACCCTTGCTTAGGCATAAACGTTTCCAAACATGAATGTTTTCTTATGAAAGAATGTCCTTTCAGTGTCTGTCCTTGAAACCTGTGACGCAGTCCCAATGGATGACTGAGCTAATGCTGTACTTTTTTTCTATATTCAAGCCATCTCAACAAGGGATCTTAACTCATGTTATGTAGGCCTGAGTTGTGTTGTATGGATAAGTCTTTTACGCCCTTAGGCATTTTGGAAGCATCTATTTGGGGGTGAATCATTTAATCTTATCTTCAGAAGTTTTCAGGCACGCAGTTTTGTTTGGAGATGACTTGGCTCTGGCTTTCAACAAGGTCCTCAAGTCCCGTAACAACCAAAATGCACAACTGCAGTTAGGAGAAAAAATGAAAAGCCACAAGGCCTTTGTACCGCCCTCCCTTTCTCCATATGTGGGTGAAGATAATAGTTTGTGCACAATATCAATAGATGAAAGAGCTACCTAAACACTGAGTGTATTATACGACAAGACTCAGTGGGTGTGAATCTGTGCAGCCCCACTGAAGATGATGAAACTGTGCTGATTTCTACCTGCTACGGATCAGGCCCTTTAGTATTTATTACTGTTACCATCTGAACCTGAGTTGCAGCTCTCCCCCATGTTTACTCATCACTGACTTTATCACATCCCCTTTCATTTGCTTCCTTTCTGAACGATTTACATTTTACCCCCTTAGAGGTTTTTTGGATGAGACTCCTTTCATCTCTCATCATAATATTCAATAATGGCATTTCCATTTACTTCCCTTTTCATGAGGCTCCTTTTTGAAAACAGGATCTGACCTCTCTCTTTGTATTCTCCCGTCAGCCAAGAATCACATTGTGCCTGAATTTAATTGACTTATTACATCTTTACAGAGTGTGGTTACTTTAGTTTTGTGTGTATTCTGTTTGTTTGTTTGTTAATTTCTGGGTCTTTGAGAACTAGATTATGCAATTTCCAGAGCCTATTTCCAATTACTATTGAATCTTTCAATTGAACTGAATTTCATTGTGAGATGGAAAATAGAATGAACTGAAAATTCAACTGAAAACATGTCAGTATTGTTGATACATGTGTTAGTGCTAATACAGAATTTATCAGCTTATTCTTTCTTCTGGAGCAATGTAGGGAGGGGAAACATCAAATAAACAAAAGCAAGTACAGTTTTTTTTCTTTTCTTTCAGTGAAAGAAATGTCTGTATTGCACTGAACAAAACCTTATTTGTCCTGTTTTGATGAACGTGAAACCCACCTGATCCTGTTCTTCAGTCCTTAAATGCAATGAAAGACTCCTACTCTTTTCAAGAAATCTCCAGCATTACTGTTATTTAACTAGCTCCTGATCTGGTATAAACTGGCCTATCGCTATTGATCTAGAGGGAATGAGATTGATTTATACCTGTAGAGAATCTGGTCCATTATTATGAAAAGTGACATTGGTGCTGGTGGCACCTTGTGGAGAACAAAAGCAGGTTGCTTCTGTGAGAGAGATACAGCACACAGAAAGGACCAGTTGGTACAAAACCTGTTTAAAGTGTTTAGGTTGCATAAACAAATGTTGCTTTATTGCTCGGTTCATGGCAAGGTGCAACACCTCCTGGAAGGGAGAGTGTGGTAGAGAGCTAAGAGAGCCTCTCCCCTGCGAGCTTGCCTGGTACTGCATATGCTGTGCCATGTGGCAGGAGGGGGACGCGGAGCCACTGTTGCTCAGCACCACTGGGACCGCCCTTGACTGGGTGCGTCTGACCTGTGTGGTCTGACTCTCCTTTACTCTGCAGTAGCTTCGTGCCTCCCAGGAGGGCTAAATACATATTGGTGTGTGAGAGAATGTGACTTGGGGGTTTGCCTTGTAGGAAAACATTTGAAAGCAGCTCTTTCCCCTTCTAACTTCTTTGAGGGAGGGAGTGATGGCCCCATACGCCATCAAGCTTGGCCAGATCGAAACTCTCCACGAGGAAAGGAGCAAGTGCTTGGTGCAAAAAATGATTTGCACGTGTCATTCCAATCTGTCTCATGGAGTACCTTGCCAGGTTCTGGCAGCTGGTGGTTGGAGGGCTTCCTGAGTGTCTGGTGTTTAAAAAAACCACCAAACCCACAGATGTGCATACTCTGTCTGAGTTTCCTTGCTCCCTTTTTGAAGATACGTGACCTCCCATAACATCCTGAGGTAAGGACTGAAATGTGTGTGGTTTGAAAAGGGGCTTGTTTCATTTATTTGAAACCACTTGCACAATGACTATGTAGAGTGCCCCATAGTTATTCTGATATAAGACAGTCTGGGGCCCCATTCTGCACTCCCTTTTTTCCACCCAGAATTTTACAGGCCTCTCTTCTAACCTCTTGATTTTTCTCTTTCTGAACCCTTGGTTATTAAGGCTCTCCTTGCACACCATTACAGGTCTTTGATCCTTGTTCCGTTTCTCTGCACATTTTCCATTTTTAGTTACTTCTTTTTTTTTTCTTTTCATTTTTTTTCTTTTTTCCTTTTTTTTTCTCCCGCACGCCCCCCAAAAAAACCCTTTTTTTTTCTTTTCCTTAGATGGGGAGACTAAAATTACATGCACAATTGGAGCTTCAGGTGAACTGTAGATTTATATAGTGGCACAACTGTGCTTCATGTTTTCTTCTCTGATATTCCAGCAGTTCCTGCTATTTTATTTGCCTTTTTGAGCATTTCTGAGCACTAAACTAACATCTTTATAGAACTATCCACAATGACTCCAAGATCCCATACCTGACTGGAAATACAGAGTTAGGCTTATTTTCCCCATGTACATTGCTTAGCACTCATCAGCATTAAATTTCATCTGTCATTTTAACACTGAATCATTCTGTATCTCAAGAGTCTTCTGTGATTCTCTATAGTCAGCTTCAAATTTGACTATGCTCAGTTATTTTGTGTCTTGGACTAACTTCATCTTCTTGTTATGAATCCCCTTTTCCAGCCCATTTATGAATATTTGAATATGTTTACTTCCCGTCCTTTTAAGCAGTTAACAAGAAAACTTTTCCTCTCATCCCATTAGGTTATAGCTTCTTTAAGAGCTTTTGCATGTTACCATGAGAGGTTTCTTTTGTTTTGTTTTTTAATTCCTGGGCACTACATTAACTACATCATCCTTATTGATATATTTCTTAATTACTTAGAAGACCCCAGAATTATTTGTGAGGCGTGACTTCCCTCTACAACAGGTAGACTCTTCCCGAAGAACAATGCGTCCATGTGTTCACTAATTCTGTTTGGTTTAGTTTCTAATAATTTGGCTACTTTGCCTGGTGCAGCAATCAGATCTGTTGATCAGGGGTGTGGCATCAGCTCCAGAGAGTGTTTTTTAAGGCTGGAGTTGTATTTGCCAGTTTTCCTTCTCGGGCTGCTTTCTGCTGAGTTCAGAAGGTAGCCGGCATGACTCTGCATGATTGCCTGCCAAGGAAGGATCAACACTGACTGGAAGCTGAAACCTCACATTTGTCACAATCTGCCTTCTCTTCGTCCTCATCTTTAGGTTATGGGGAGAGCAGTGACTACCTTTTCAGTCCATACTTGGGGGTTTGTCACTGCACCAGGCAAAAGTTGTATTTACAGAGATATGAGCCAAATTGAGATTTGTGTGCTTTTTATGGATAAGGTTTTGCCTGCCCTATGTTTTGTCTGACAACTTAAGAGTCTGAACAAGTAGTATTTGTGCTCGAGTCTTCCTTCTGTTGGAAAGGGAAGCAGAGCTGTAAGGGTCCTTCAAACTGCAGACCCACTTCACTCCCTCTTCTTCCCAAATCATTTGTCCAGCAAACTCAAGAACCAAACAAATGTGGATTATCCCCTAGCTGAAGAGGATCTTACCTTTAGCTGGTATAAATCGGAACAACTCCAGAGAAGATTTTTTTGAGCTAAGGATCTGGTCACTCACACACAGTCCAGTTATATCTGGGGTTCAATACAATTTCATTTTTTAGATTTTTTTTTTTTTTTTAAATAGCACAAATCCCATAGCTCTGTCAAAAAGCTTTGTATCATTCTGCAATCCCAGCCAGCCTTAAAATCATGCTGTCCATCTGTCTTTAGGAGAGGTTTCTGTATTTCTGGTTGGTAGGTTTGTTTTAAGGCCAGTTGCCTCAGTAAAATGCCCAGGTGGATCAAGGTATGGTCAAAACCCAAGCAAAAGTAATGGCCAGTTCAAATGGGCATGATTATGTTCATGTCAGTAAAATTCTCACTTCTGACATCAACTGAGGAACTAGTCTCTTGGCAAAGCAAAAGGTTGGAAACTGGCCCCGCTCTTGTCTATCGTCTACTGGTTTGGTGGATAAATTGGGGATGGCTGTCTGCAGAGCTGTCCTGCCCCTTTTCACCAGCATAAATTTCAGTTCCAGGATTAGATAAGCTTTTATTTTCGTAATATATTATATGTTCCTTAAATGAGAAGCCAACCCCTGCAAAATGACTTTTCCTTGTGGGCCAGGATGAGCCTCGCCAGTCCTGGCTATCCCATTCTGATTCTCTCCCAGCTACTTGAAAGTCTCATCACTCTCTAGTGGGGAGCCTTAAATATTTCCAGTGACATTTCCTTGGCCTCTGGTGATTTAATATTATTAACCTGGTATGTTATTAAAGTGACAGGAGATGTCTCCCCTTCACAGGTATATTTTTCTGAAAACTCATTTGAATTTTTATTACTTTATTTTGAGGGGCAGCTAGTGGAGCACAGAACGGGCAGGGAGGGCACAGGAGGGAAATGCGCCTGGTCCTGGGTATGAAGATCTCCTCTGTATGTAGATTACAGGTTCTGGCATAGTTTCTTCCACCATAGTTTACTCCAGAATTAAGAGTATTTCTTAGCAGTCAAACTAGAGTATTTCCAAGAAAAGTGTCTCTTTCCTGAGACTGCAGCCCATTTCAAAGGGATCACCTAGGGAGGAAATAGGCTTTTATGTGCTTTGTGAATCCCACAAATTTTATGCTTTACCCAGATCTGAATCCAAGTCTGCTTAAGTTTCATTTTACAGCTGTTGTTACTGTAGGAAAAATCTAAGGCACATAGTGGAAATCTATAAACTTAGGACAGTGTAGAAATAAATCTAGATTCTTAGCCAGCATAAATCAGTGACATTAAAATAACTTGAACGGAGTTGTATTAGTTCCTTCTTGCTGCACTTATAATCTACAGGGCTTGGGTTTGCCCAAATATAAGGGGGAACTGATTTCAACCACTCAAAAAAAATGTAGCTCCATAATGAGATCTCTGTTTACAGAAGGTCCATAAATTTTCAAGAATATGTTTTGGAGGTTTTGTTCACTTTTTGTGGGGAGACCGACTTATTAAACATTTGGGGAGTTTGTCAGTTATGATGTGTTCTTTTTGGTTCTAGAAGTGAGGAAAAGATGAGATCTTTTCTAACCACTCATTCAGGAAAGCCAGGTTATTAGATCTCCATCAGCTATTGACATTCTTGGAACGTAACTTTGTCATGCTTTTTTCCTGTCTTCCACACCCTGTCCAGTCTGTCATGTATAATTTTTTTAGGAAATTTAAAGAAATATCAACATCTTCAAACTGTTCGTGAAACAGACCCTTTGCGTTTTCCAGTGGATATTTGGTTCAATACTTTGATCCAAGCCCATCTCTATGCTTTGTTCATTAAAAAGATATCCCTTTGAAAGGATATTTAAAGACATTTCCTTTGTCTATGGCTTATCAGCTCCTTTCTATCTGCCTGTCTTGATATCGGCACATTGGTATTTTAGACAGTTCACTGAAAACTTTGCAAGCTAAGAAATTATATCCTATACTGCCAGGGCTTCATTCTTAAACAAGACATTCATGACTTTTCCATCAAGCTTTAAAACTGGTTTTGCAACAAAACCCTCCCATTCAGGTTTATTTTTATCTTTTCCCTCTATGTGATCTCCAAAATCACTTTAGAAAAATAATGTATCAAAAGCTGATATTAAACTCTCAAGTGCCTGGCAAATGATTTAAAGCAACAGCTCACACTGAGGTAAACCCCAGAGATTTCTTTTGTAAAGTTCCACCTACATAATCTCTTAGAGGTAGACTTTTAGAGCTTACTATTTACTTTAGTCTGGAGACATTCTTTGCTTTTATGGCTCATCTACTTTCTGTCCACCAGTTCTTTTAGATAGGAACGTTGCTGTTTCCCTACTGTTTAATCTTTTTCTCTTGCTTAGCAGTTTCCTCTGCATGTCATCCCATGCACATGCAAAGCATGAGCAACCCACCTGCTCTGTAGCTGGTCACTAGAGAAAAGACTGTGATGCACACCTCATAGTAAAGAAAAACAATGCTGGGAGAGGCAGGCTGTGCCTGCAGGATGATACCTGGAGCCCAGGAGCAGTAGGCTGGTCTGATCCTTGGCTGATGGGAAGTGATGAAGTGTCAGTGGATTTACTTGCTGAGATGTCCTTTAATTGAGTATTACAACATTCTGGCTTTGAAAGGATGTCTGGCAGAAGTTGCCCTCTGCCACCTGTGTCATCCTCTTTCTCCTTGTCTGTCGTCTTCTCTCTCGCAAGGGACTGAGTGTTGCTTCTCTTCCAAGTAGCCATGGGAAGCATCGTAGGCCAGGGCTCCAGCAGCATTTCAGTGTCCCCTCTGGCCTGCAGCAAACACTACTTTATAATTCATGGGATAACCAAGGGTAAAGAAAATGCCATGTGTAGCCCCATGAAGGAGCTGCAAACTGAACATCTCGACATTTTTACATGCGAGAACAAGCACAGGTTTTGTAAGCCTCACAAACCCGAATTGCTATCACAGAGTTCTGCTCAAAAAGAAGTGCTGTTGGAGAATTAGGGAAGGAGTAACATCAGTATGTGTAATGGAAGTGTGGTGTAATATTTTTCTAAAGCGTTTATGTAATAGACACTGCTAATATCTGTATATACATAGGAAAGTTTTACCAGTTATCTCAGTTGAGTTATAGTGGGCTAAAATATAAGAGCCCCCCTAACTTTCCATCTGAAATAAGTTTTTTATTCCCCCATGAAAAGCTATAATGGTCTCTCTGCCTCTTGCACAAGTCGATTCCTGACTTATATGCTAACCTCCATGTCATTGCAGTAAGTTATCATTTATAATCTCCGACTCGAGACTTCTTAGTCCTCATCACCTCATAACATGACTTGGACCATATTTCTTCAGGAAAGAGAGAGAAGAGGGAGTGTCTTAAATTTATTCTTTTGTTTTGCTTTTGTTTAAGGAGAGGTTACAGAGCAGTTTTGGTTTGTTTGTCTTAAATTCCTTTTCTAGTGACAAAACTGACATGAAAAGAAAAGTCCACTTCTACCAGAGTAACTAACTTCCTTCAGGTGTTTACATCTTTAAAAATATTCTACATTTAAATGCATGCCTTATGATGCCTTGAAAAAATCACTTTTTAGCAGGAAATTCTCATTTATTTTTAATGCTGAGTCCCTAAAAAGCCAGATTTTGAAAGGAACATATAACTGAGTGGAAGTAAAGTGATATGTGTTCTTTTTGAATCACTCTGACACAAACGTCAAGAAATCCCATAGCCAATTTCAAACAAAACCTTTCCTTTCACACCACATATTCTGGGAGAAGTAGTTACTTCATTTTGCCTTGCTCTGAGGTGTGCACACAGGCAGTGTGTGCTCTTCTGATGCTGTGTGATGTTTGTGACCCCTGACAATCTCACCTCTTCTTTCCTGCTGTACAGTCTTTTCCCAACACACCTCTACCCTTTTACCAGACTTCATATAGTCAATTTTTTTGTTTTTCTTTAGAAGCTTTTTGTTCTCCAAAGAATAAGTATCTGTGCATATTAGTCCTTTATCTTGCACGCGAGGTGTAAGCAATTTCTTGCCCCTTCTCTTGCTCAAATACACAGATAACATGCACACAATTCAGCCATGAACATGCATCGCCTCCTTCCTGCTAATTTCACACATGGACTCCTTCCATGGTCATGCACTACGTGTAGTCTTTCCATCTCGTTATGGCCTCTCCCACACTTCACTCCCAGCCCTGACCCCAGGCAAGCTGTTCAACCACGTTATCCTGCACACACTCTTCATCTGGCGAGCATGTTCACAGACACAGCTGACATATGCCTCCACCATGCCGGAAAACCATCCATCTCCAGATTCCCCCATGTGCAATGGGGAGGTGCAATCTCCCTGAGCAAATTAGTGCCATTGCCTGCTTGCACAGCTTCAAGCCATGCACCTGCACTCCCCCCCACCACACACACCACACTTTCCTGTCTCCCCTGTTTCTCTCCACCTACTATTTCAGACTCCTAGACATCCCTGTGGCCCATTAAAGTAATGTTGATGTCCAACTAATGCTCCATTCCCTCTTCAAACCCATGGCTGTTACATAAAGCTGGGTGCTAGCTGTGTGAGCCATCCCTGAGCACATAATGGATGCTGCATTTGCCTACGCTTACTGTACTTCCAGTATCTACATCAGTGCTTTGTAAAGCCCTTTGGGATACTGTGAACATGAAAGACGCTATATAAAACCCAAACCTTATTCTATTCTAGAACAGCACTTTTAAGTCCTTTTATCACAGAATGAGGCAAGGGTTGAATTAAGCCCAGAAATAGCAATTTAAAGTTTTTATGAAAGAGTAGAACAGTATATGTTTGGTATATTTTTTACATAATCGGAGAACGCTAAGTGCACTTAAAAGCATACCACTTATTTGTGGGTGGGGAAGTAGAGAGGAGGGGGAGAAATGTAAGTGCTTGTTTTTCTTTGGGATTTCGTTTATTACAGGGTCTGACAGAGATCTATCAGGATGACAAAGGGGAGAGGGAGAAAAACACCCTCACAAAGGTCTCTGATTGTTTGAGTTCAGGAAAATAAAAGCCTGTTTCAGTTGTTTGAGTGTGGAGAGTTATTTGGGATGTAATCTGAAACTAGCTACGTAGCTGAAGAACATACAGAGAAAGCTTCAAGTTTTAATAGCATATACGAAAGCTATAAGGTTATGAGTTAAGCACAATCGCTGGCAGGATGGCTGCAAAGAAGTGGTCTGCAGATGCCGTGGATTTAAGCCAGGGCCTTAGGATCTAAGGGCAGGAAGTGGAAGATGATACTGAAAAAAAAAAAAGAGGAGGCATCAGACGGATTCAGGCAGTTGCCTCCAACAGTGCACTAGACTATGCAGTGGGACCCATGAAAAAGAAGAAAAGGGGATCTGGAGCGTCTGGATTATGTGTCCCAGACCCTTTCATATCTCCTTGCAGGTAGTCCAAGTGGTCAGCTCTGCACATGGACACCAGAACAATGTCATGTACTTGAGCTTCAGTGCACAGCCCCCATACGTGGCTGGATATTTTCTTGAATGGACCTAACTGTCAGACAAATCTGAGCACTATCTGGAAGTACCTAGAAGTACCTTCATTCACCATTTGGTCAAACTTTGCTCCATTGACACTTTTTAGCAACAGTGATTGTATATTAATTCAGGGTTCTTTGCTAGAAGTATTTCATACCGACTGTAGATATGCTTATCTATGGGAATTCCCCAAGGAAAAAATGCTTATGATAAAGCCCCATTAATTAGTACTTGCTGAACTCACCAAGTTAGTCAGTTTTTAATCTGCTTAGTGTATTTTGTATTAGTGTAGCTCTAACTTTTAAAATCAAAACATTGTACAATACTGAGTCAAAGGCTTTACTAAAGCCAAGTCCATCAACGTGATTATCAGTCCAACTTGGAATCTTCCCAAATAATTAAATCAGGTTTATTTGATAAAACCTATTTTCCATAAAATCATGTTGACAGCCATTAATTCTGTTCCTATCCCTTAATTCTTTATTAATTGGTTCCTCTATTAGCTCTTCCATTATTTTCACTGCATTTATGTCAGGATAAATTATCAATCCAGGGTAACTAGTAATCCCATATATGATTATTTTTAATGTGACATTGTTATCAGAGCATCATGTTACCTGTAACTCTCTTATTATTTATGGCTTTTATTAAGATTTGTGGGATAGATATCTTCCAAACCATCTCTTGATTTAGATTTAGAGTATCAAGACTGGTCTATAATAGTTGTTGTTCAACTATTGGTAAGCTTAAATGACCTCCTCACCTTCCTTGCCATCAGTAGTCTTCAGTTCAAAGGTTGGAGTCACAGTAAAATGAACTTCCTGGTCGGTCATTTATGTAAGTCCTGTAGCTGATTTATCCTTGCTGTGTTCACACCTCTGTGCCTTGTAAGTGTGGTCTTCTCATCCTTCCCCTCCTTTTATCATTCCACTCTTCCTTAGAAGACTTTCTTCTTCAGTTATTGCACATGTTCTTTAGAACATCTTCTTATCGATCCTGCTTATCGGTCCCTGGCCAGGGAAGGGGTTCCCCATAACTGTTCATAGCCCTGTTTTACATTCCTGGAGAATTTTACATTTTACGTTCCTGGAGAATTTGGTGGGGTAGGGAGGAACAACAGCGGCATGTATCTACAGGACTGTGCATTTAGCACTTCTGGTTTCTCTCTCTGGAAGAGGTCCTGCCCTTGCAGTCAGATGTGATACTGATCCACAGAGCTGCTTTAAAGCCGTGTGCTTTTTTGCTTGCATTTTGATCCCTGTTATCTTCCAGATCTCTGTTGCGATGGACATGGTTGTTCTTGTGCCTGACCTCCTCCACACACTCTGTGCACATTAGCTGCCTTGATTTATTTCTAAACCTAGACAGAAAACTCTGAAACCTGTCAGGTCCTCTCCTCTCTTCCAAAATCACCAGCTTTTTTTCCGTTACGGACATTATTTTTGTCTTAGAGATAAAAGTGAAGGGGTAATAGTTCTTCCCTACTACAGCATACAACCCATTGGTAAAATTCTGTGATTCCAGTAGTGAGGACTATATCATCTTCATACTTCAAATTACAAATCAACCTGAAACTGACTTCAGGCATCCTCTAAAATCTTTCCACAGAGCCATCTCTTTACACTGCAGTGTATAAACTGTTATTGAATAGAATTGCCTTTTTTCCATCGTTATTAAGTTTGTCATCTCTGCTTTATCATCACCAGCCGTAGCATGTTGTAATAGGCTGATACTATTTTTAGGTTTTCCTTTATCCCTAACATACTTTAAAAACTCTCTTTATTTTCTTTGGCTCTGCCAAAGATGGATTTTTCCCCTGATGTCTGTATTAAAACATATTATGTTTAAAAGGGCCAATAGGAAGTTAATTTCAGATGTGGATTCCTCCTTTCATATAACAGTAATAATCATCATCATAATAAAAATATGGGAAAATAGCACTTAAATATTTTTATTTCCCTTGTCACTGCAGGTCTCTGCATAATACTATTCAATACTATTATCTTGGTTAATTTTAAATGTCACAAGCACTGGAGTTTTTACTATTTCTTCACAGAGATATGTCCAGAGTCCAATAGATTTTTTTTTTTTTTTTTCCCTAACGATGACCTTATATTTTTAATCCAGTGAAGTTTTGCCTCATCTACACTGTTGTAATTGAGGGCAAAATTTGGCCCTTTGACATCAATGGAATTATAGTTGAGATGAATCTATTCCACTTAGATCATAAAATCTTTCCTTGTAAATCAATTCTTCCAGTCCCTAAATCATCTCTGAAGATGTTCTTTGAGTTCCCTCCAAGTTGTCAATATGTTGTTGATGCTGAGATACTCAGAACTGACTGAATGTTTGTCTCACTGAGCCCAGAGGGAGGAAACAAATGACCTCTCTTGACAAGAATTTATATATATCCTAAATAACCCTGTTCTCCTGTTATTTGCTGCCATATTAACCTGATGTGCTAATGTGTGATTTATTCTTATCCTTCAGTCTTTCTGAATAATTAACTTCCTGAATAGCTGCAATTCAGGTGGTTTGTATTCGTTCATTTTGTTGTGCAACTGAGTTGTTTTCTGCCTGCTTTTATTCCAGGTTGACCAGGTGCTTACTGTTTTTTTACTTGGTCATTTTGCTGATTTTTCACCTTAGACAAATAACCTTCCCTTTTTGGTTTAACCTCTAAAATAATGTGGCCAGCCTGCACTTTCCAATTTTGGCTACAAGCCTTATAATCTCTTTGCGTTTTTAAAGGATGTTTTGGCTTTCCCATGAGAAGTGTTATGCCTCTAGTTACTTCCCAGTGCTCTCAAAGCTGAATCCAAAGTATATTTAAATATATAATGACACTGCCACTGATCTGGTCTTTCAGTGCCTTTGGCACCACGTGCCTCTCCCCTCGTGGGTGTATGAGACACAGGGCCAAATCCTTTTGGTGTAAATCAGCACACTTCTTTTAACACTGGCTGAGGAACTGTCTGGCACAATGACTCATTAGCTGCAATCCTGGTTTGAAGGGTGACATTTTTTTTTTTTGGTAATTTTTTTTTTCTATTATTTTAAGATTCCCACGATTTTTCCATGTCTTCTATCCTACTTGAGAGCCTTGCTCAGATGAGTCCAGCCCCAGACTATCTCTCCTTGGCTGGCTAAGTCAGACAGTTTTATTTCTGCTGCTTGTGGTCTTTTTTAAGTTGAGTGCCAGAAAGCTCACTCAGAGGTGAGCAGGGTGAACGGGTTGGGAAGAGGGGAAGCATCTCTGAAGAGGGAGTGGCGAAATAGAGGAAAATTCTGGGACTTCTCTTTGAAAGAGCAGTGATGAAGGTTAAGCTCGAGCCAGCTGGCCCCACTGGCTGGCACCGCTGATAGACAGAACCTTTATCAAGTGTCAGCAAAGACATATGACATTTATCACCGTGGAAAGCCGGATGCTGCTGCACTGACAGAGTATATTCAATACACGCCATCTCCACTGTACTGAGATCCCTTAATGGCATGATTTCTTACTGAGACCGGGACAGCTCTTCCTTCTGCTTCATCTCTGCTTCTCCCTTCAGTTTTTTTGCTTCTTTTTCTAGCTTTCCCTCCATAAGTTTTTCTTTTTTTTTTTTTCCCCTGTTCCCTATCATTCTTTACATTTTCCTTTTGCGTTTTGTTTTTCTTCTCCTTTCCAACATGTCACCCCTCTTCTCTGCCTTTACTCCCACTGTGTCTCTGCCCACATAGCCCAGGAGAGCACCACGGAACCCTGTACCCTCAGGCAGGCATGGTGTCGCTGCAGAAGAATAATTTCCAGACCTGGGTTATAAAAGATTTCAGATCACTTCAGGTCACAAGGAAGGTAAACAGCTGCTGTTCATGAAATTCAGGCTAAAAGGCTGGAATTCCTTCAACAATGGATCTAAACCCTTTTCAGGTATATTAGGACTGTGAGCCAAGCTTACAGACACATTGCTTGCTGCACAGAGTGCTGCTCAATGGGAAGAAAAGAGATGTGAGGCACTGCAATTAAGTGATTATGCAAATCTAAACAGGGATTTTGTTTTTAAGTATTTTCCAGTATGAACATGATGTGATTGCAAGAGACATGTGAGCCACTCTTAGAGCCAAGAAACAGGGACAGCCTGCCCCTGCAGAATACACACGTGGGAATAACTGAGCCAGTCACTGGATGTCACCATTGAGCTGCAGAAATGTGGCTTGAAGTCCATTATTTATCTGCTTTTAAAAGTACTAGTTTTTAAGGAAAGCATCTGTCACTGGAAACCCCTGGATGAGTCAGCACCTTGCTGTGGACTGGACCTTGCCTTTTGCTGGGACTCAGCATTGGTGTCTTGCCTCTGTGTGGATGAAGTCAATGTGCCCATCCTCAAAGGGAACATAGTGACCAGGGACCACTCTGAAGTGGGGGAACTGAATTGGGTGGTTGTTGGATGAATGTCCTGAGAACACGATGACCCAGGGTCTGGCAAACATCAGGAATGGTTTCCCTTCTCTGCAGCATGTGTACGATGCTTGAGGTACTGTGGGAGGATCGATGCTCCACTAATGAAATACTAATGCAAATCATATTAATATTGTACAAACTCCCTTGAGCTTAGCAGAAGAGCTGAGACCAGTATCAGACATTCAGTAACCACTAACAGCAAAAGGATTTGGTGACCTACTACATGACTACAGTCATGAGAATGAGCGCCCCAAACAGAAGGAAAACAGAATAATTTTCACTTAACTGGAAATGTTCAGTTGTTTCTAGTCTCTTAGGCTGTTATGTAGGAAATTATCTCTGATGATCCAATTAGTAGAAGGGAATAGGGATCTACATGGGACTGAGAACGTACTCATAGCATAGATTAAAAGAAAATTGTGTATGTCTAAAAAAAAAAGAAAGAGAAGGGGGGGAAGAGAAGAAAAAAGCCAACAACCAAAGAGAAGAGAGATCCTTTCTCAGATTCTCTCTCAAGAAATGAGAGAAAGACTGATGTGCTGATTTGGTCATTTCCCAAACAGAACAAAAAATAGACAAGACTTCATGAGATTCCTGAACCCGTTAGGCAAGTTTTTGGTAAGAGCAATGTCTTGGTGTAAGTAACTCAGCTTTATATAGAACCTCACTTGTTACAGACAAGTCTGGACACACACTCGGGTCAAAAAAGGCAGCTGAAGAACAGGCAAGCCCAAGTAACCTTCCCAGGCAGCCTTCGTCCCTTTAAAGTAAGACAGAAGGCAGAAAATTCTGGAAGTGAAATTATGGTGGAATGGTGTAAGATAGAAGATGTATTTTTGTGGAATATTGGTCGTCCTCTATGAGCATGAGGCTGTGCCATTTGGAGAAAATCTATTTCAGTAGAAGAGAAGCCAAGAGGAGGGGCTGTGTAGAGCAGGCAGGGTGAAGAAGAGCATTACGCTAATAGCAAAGGGGAGGATGAAGAGAAGGGACAGGGAGCACTAATTTAGCACAAAATCAAGATGTTGAGAACCAGATTAATTGAGGTACCAGGAGAGTTGAAGGAATAGAAAATCTTTAATTGCCTGTACACCAATATGAAGATTCTGGGTAGTAAAGGAGGAATAGGAATTGCTCACATATGAGCAAAAATTCGACCTACTTTGGTGTTACTGAAACCTGATGGGAAGATTTGCATGACTGGAATGTTAAAAGCACTGGTTACAATCTGTTTAGGAAGCAAAACCAGGCAAATAAAAGTGGGAGGGCTATATTCTTATGTCAAAAATGGTATTGCATGTTTCTGAGTCTCTGAGAACTCAGAAGCAAATAATCTGAACTAATGTTGTCACAAATAAGGACCAAATCAGGTCCTGCTATCCATTGCAGACCAGAGAGTGACTTGATTTCTTCTCTGGCTCTTTATACACGTCTCTATTATAGGTAGGAAGAAAAAGTCTTTAATCTGAATGGCATATAAAGGAGATCTCGCGCTGCTAGAACTAAAATATCCTTGAGTTTTTTTAAAAAATGAAGACGACAGTTTCCTAACTTTAAAAGTGTTTCATCCAACCGCAGGGAAAATGATGCTAGACCTCATCAGCTTGACAGATAAAGAGAATTCAGTCACAGAATTAAAAGTCAGAGAGTTGTTTAGATGCAAGTGACATAGACTTGATTACATTTGCTACATGCAAATGGAATAACATCCAAACCACACAGATAACACGCATACACAAGGCTGATTTCGCAAAGATGAAAGCTATTATAAACACAATCATTTGGGTAAAGGGATTTAAAGGGAAAAAAGTAAATAACTAGGAACTCTATGACAACGTTTTGTACGCTTCAAAAATACTATTAGCACTAGCAAGGGGAAAAGATTTTTAAAAAACCGAACCAAACAAAACCCATTCTTGAAGAAAGGCTAGCATGATGCTTAGAGGACAACTGATAACTTGCTATGTAAAATGTGACCTAGAAAACACATGCAGGTACCAGATTCAAGATAGTCTATGTTCAGGTTTGCTCAAGGTGTGAGTGCAAAATGTGCAGCTACCTCGAAGCCACAGAAGCAGTTCTGCACTAAGTGTTTGTGACAGTTCAGTTTAGATGTCTTCAGACCAGTGAATAAACTGTGTGTGTGGATGAGCCCTCAGTCATTTAACTGCTCATTGACATTGAAATTCAACTTTCTACACCCTGCCAGCCCAAGAGCTATGCACCATCTGGTTCCCACATCCGCTCCGTTGAAGGGACACCAATAATTTCTTAGCTTGGCTTCTGCCAGTTTAGGAGTGAACTTCAGAATGAATGGGAAGTGAAAGGCCAGCAGACACAAACATTTCATAAATTACAGAAGGAATTCATAGGAGGTGGAGACAGGCCTTGGACCAAAACCTTTGTGTGGCCCATGAATGACACTTCTGGACCTTCTGATACCCTCTATCCTGGATCCTTACTGAAACCATTTCAATGGGGACTTAAAAGCCTAAACATATCTAATGTCTAGGCGCAAATCTCTCTGTGTCTCTTCTTTCTCATAGGATTGGGAACGGTTTAGTGGAGACTAGAAATAGCATATAATGGCATTTTTCTGCCTGTGCTTTAAAACAGCCTAGGCTTTAATTAGGATAGGAGCTGTGCTAGAAATGTTTTCTAATAGGGAAAATTGGAGAGGTACTTTTGTCTCTTACAATTCCTGTCTTTTGTTGAATGGGTTGATCTGAAATACAGTTCTCAGAGTACTTGTGTAAACTAACATGTCTTTAAAAAGAATCTGCCATCCATCTTCTCTATGCCAGGTTGATGGATTGTGAACCTCTGAGTAATATCTCTTGACTGAATGAGCCATCTTAGCACCTCCGTGGAGAAAAGAGACGTCATTGGGCGAAACACAATGGATTGATGTATTTTTTTGCTAGTAGCAGAAGTGAGAAGATGGTTTTCAGAATTTTCAGATATTGCGTAATTACAGAATTTGGATTATATTCAGTGAAGAAATGGGCAATTTTTAAAAGATTTTTCTGATTATATCCTCTGATAACACGTCTCCTTTTATTTTCATGAGGGTCTTGTAATGAGCAAGACAATTTGCCTTTGTCATGTCTTGCTTTTAGTTTCAGACCTGTCCCATACCAAGCTCTAGGTGAAGAAGGGCATCTCTGGGTACTGATGAAGCTTACGAAATGAAAGCCCCTTTCCCAGGCACTGCTTAAATGTTCTGCCCGAGTTGTGCAACCAGAATTTTCACAGTGGTAACCTGGACTGAGCCCAACTTTGAATGTGGATTATTCAGCTCTGCTGCTCCTATCTGCGGGTCCATGCTCCAGCAGGCACAAGGGCTATTTAAAATAAGGACACAGATGCCTAAACCCTCCTTCAAACTCCAAGATGCAGAACTGTGAGTCTGTGTTTGCAAAAATGGTTTCTGCTTAGGAGAGGGGAAGATTTACAACACTAAATTTTAGATAGCTTGTCTTTGTGGTATTCCTTGAGAGTTCAGAAAAAGAGAGGCTCGTGCCTGAGGGCTTCAGGTCTCCTCTCAAACTGTCTCCTGGAAAAGGCTTTTTCTTCACTGACCATACACCACATAAAGGCTGAGCAACCAACTTAACCACTCCAGGTTAGAGAGCTAAAATTTAGCAGTATGAACGTCCTTCCTGTGTCTTAAAACCTCACCCATTGTCTGATAAAGCGTCCAGAGGGCACTGCGTTATCAAAGTACTACTCACCCCATGGACCGGTATGTCACATCAAACCACAGCTAGTGTGCTCACCAGCACAGTCATTCAATAGCACACTCAGCCCAAGGCAGCATCTGTCACGGTGTCAATGCATAGCTGCATACAGCCCCTAGCCTGTCAGGGACTACATTGTCCAGGACCCTTTCCAGAGCAGCATCTGGAATCAGGGGCCTGAATCAGGGGCCTGAGGCTGGCCCTCATGCCACATGGAAAGTCAGTTTGGTTTCTGGCACCCCAAGAGTTAAAATCTCTACACTTTTTTCCTTGGTGGGAACAAGAGAAGCAAAAAAACAAAACAAAACAAAAAAAACAACAGAGCTAGGGAGAGGGGAAAAAAAAAAAACCCAAGCCTAAAACAAAACTCTGGAAACAGAGAAATAAATATGGTTTAATAACTGGGACACAATCTACAGCCTGTGGAATTAAAACCCTGTTTTCTACTGGCCAGCTGCCAAAGTGAGGCACAAACAAATCCAGAGAAAAGCAGGTTAATGAGAGACATCCTGAACAAAAAATAGTAAAATAAGTGAAAGCAACAAACTCGCAGAGCTATTACTGATGAGATAAATAAGATTTGAACTGACATCTGATCCGCTTGCTGTGCATATATTATTTGCTAGAGCCAGTCTTTTAAGTCTCCTAGACACAGGTTTCAGCCTCATCCTCTCAGCAGCCGTCACTGCATCCATCTTATCCATCCTTCAACTTGTCCATCCCTGATCACAGTGGGATTTGGTTGCATCCTGAGCCTGTTGCTAGGACAGAGGCAGATGCATTGAGAAGGCATTTGCTGCACACTGCATCCGTCAGGAGGCTGAAGAGCCAGAAGAATTCCTGACGTGATAGACCAGGTGTCAAAAGCAATAAATAAAAATGATAGTGAGAATCCCTGATGAGGAACTCAGCTTTTCAGAATTGCCGGGCTGTAGTTGTCTTTGCAGAAGATATTTTTAACTTGTTTTGATTTTTTCCTCTCTCCATCTGATGCCCCAGCTCAGGAGTTCTCCTGCAATTATTTCTCCCCCTGGTGCATCTTGTTTGAACTTTCAAGACTAAAGGGATGGCTTAATGGACCAAATCACAAAGTCTGTAATTCCCACGAGGTTTTCTGAAACTGCAGGTTTGAATCCCAGCTGGCCTGACTTAGGAGTTAAATTAGCTCACTGGGGTTACAGCAAGACTGCTGCAAACATCTTTCTCTTCTGGAGCTGTTGACCTCCAAAAGGGTGGAGAAAGAAACATAAATCCAAACAAGGTCTTCTGCCTCATGCACATAGACATGTGCATGAGTGAAAAGAGCATGGAGGGTGTTTTGGTAATGAGACAAAGCGAAGAAATGGAGAGGCTGCTATAAAAGTCTTTAATAATACATTTTCTTCTCCTTTTGGGAGGCTGCAAGACCCATCTTCCTCACAAAGTCACGCTGAAGCAGACAGAGTCATAATGAAGATGGGCTTGGTCTCTTTCCCAATTTCTAGAGGAATCTGTCTGGAGAAAGGTCTATGACCCCACACAGAATAAAATCCCAAAGCCCCTAAAAATCTTCTTTGACTTCACAGACAGAACCTTAGCATTTTGGTTTCCATGTTCACAAGTGCCATTCTCTGTTTCCTAATGAATTGCATCTACTAGCTTTTTCCTTATGTCCACTGAGCTGGTGGCCAAAGACATGGAATAAAATGTACATTCAACAAGGTTGCAAACGCAAGCTAAAGCACAGAGTTCAAACTCTGGTTAAAAGAGTCTTCCCAGAAAACAACCTGGAGCTTTCCTTCTTCAGCTGCACACATTCAATAGTATTTATCTATTAGTCAAGCTTCATTCCAGAAGCATATACATCTTTGTCTTTGGCTTCGAATGTGAAAACAGCTTCAGCAACGCATTCATTTACTGTGCTTAAAAGCCACTGACTTTTAAGGCCCTGATAAATTAAAGCCTAGCCAAAGAATTTTCCTAGAGAAGGGATTTTCTCCCTTGAATCAGGACTGTATTTCTCTCCCTCTCCAACTATTACCCTTGGACAATAAAGGTTGTGCAAGGTGTCTAGTATATGTTCATATATAGTCTAGTCTATTTTTATATATATGCAACATACAGAAAAATTCCAAGATGACATTTTATCCCACCTATTTTGATAACTATTTAGTCCGGGATGACTGAATTTGGGCTGGTAGGTTAGACTGAATTTGGGGGAAGTAAGTCTCATTTTCTTGGACAAAGCCCTTTGAGAACTGTTAGTATTTCAGAAAATCCAGCTCCAGCTATCAAACCAACAGAACAGATTTCAATGAAGCATTGCAGCCTTATACAATCAGAAAATCCAGCTCTGACAATTCACTTATTTTACAATTGTCTCATTGGATGTAACCCCACAGTGCTTGTCCACTTTCTGTGCTAATGAATCATAATAATCCCATATGCAAAAATAAATAAAAGCGTATTTTTTCCTTTAATTTTCTTCAAGTTGCATGCACTGGGGGAGAAAAGGTTTCTCCAAGCAATGTAATTCTGTTTTGGTTAAAATAGATATGCAAGAAAATATGCCACTGAAAAGCTAGAGGGGGTTTTGAACATCTTCCTGGTGACAGGACAGATAGATAGCCACTGATGTGCTATTAATTAGCAGAAAGAATAATTATAGATTGAAAAATACTTGGGACCGCAAATATCTTTTTCTTTGATGATTTTAAGGCCTTAGTCTAGGCTAGGAGCCCCATGTAGCTTTCATCACAACAATAACAACAGTAGCCTTTATGATGATGCCGAAGCCTAAATTACGTGTAAAGACAAATGCTTTTGATGAGTAGAAGACAAGATGCCTACAAGACAGTCCCCGCCCTCAAAATTACAACGATGTAAAATCACAATGTAAACCTCAAGAAATGCAAGGGGAAAGAATAAGCAAATGAACTAAGATCAGGAAAAAGAAAAATCTAACACCAAGTGTAAAGACATTCACCAGTCTTAAGAAGTCATTGCAAGTCTTCACATGTCCGATTGCAGTTTATTGAGAGCACTGTAGAAGAGATGAAGGAAGTATGATGTGAAGGAAGGCAAACATAGTGGTGGGTGATAAGAAAGTACCCAAAAACAGAATTAAAAAAATCATTAAAAAGATGACATTAAGTTATTTAATTTGGGGGAAAGGATGTCTTTAACATGAGGAAAAAAATTCATATGCTGAGTGCAGGACTCTGATATTTTCCACTCTGTGCACTTTGGTTACCTTGAACCACAAGACACAGAGATGCAGTGATTAG
Organism: Fulmarus glacialis; assembly: GCF_000690835.1. NCBI lineage: Eukaryota > Metazoa > Chordata > Aves > Procellariiformes > Procellariidae > Fulmarus > Fulmarus glacialis. The sequence goes on from NW_009235217.1 coordinate 74,177, forward strand.
CTGAGAACTCCAGTACGTAGATTTGTACATAATTCATAGTTTGACTTCTCTAAGTTTGCATAATAAATAGTTTAAACACTGCAGAAAATGTCTGAGAGAGGAAATTAGGATTCTGAATGAAAAAGTTAATTATACCTCGAAGGATTTTTTTTTCAGATATATACGGGCTAGAAAAAAGCCTAGAAGTGGGTAATTTAGGAGATGAAAATGCAGAAAATTATGGGAGTGGTAGCAACAGGAGAGTTATCACCTTAAATAGGATAATTAGACTAATTTAATTTTTTAAACTGTAGCATTGCATTATAGATAAACAATTCAATAAATAGCAGCCTGGACGCTGATGCTGCAGCTACAGATGCTTCTTGGGCCTGTGTAGAATTTTGTTTTTCATTTTCAGCATAGTTTTCTGCAGTAGGAATACTGAATTATCATAATGGGTTGCTTCCTATAGTAAGTCATAAAGGGCAGGAACAGGAAATTATGGAGGAGTGGAAAGGAATATTGACATCATTAAATCAATCACTGCTGATTGGATCCAGAGACTGATGATTCAGTGATTGGATCCTGTAGCTGGAAGACACTGGGGACCAGCTCTTCAAAGATATTTAAGTACCTAGCTTTTGCTGATTAAAATAGGAGTTAGATGACTGATACCTTGAAGAAAGCAAAATATCTGAGGCCTAAATATCTATTCTGAAAGAAAGCAGGTTTCTTCTAATTCTCAGCAGGCTTATAGAGTGATTACCAAACCGTGCTTTTTGAACATGCATGATGGTGTACCTACACCCTATGTGAGTGAGAGGGGGAAAAAAGGCAACAAAGAAAGAAAAGATCAAGCATATGAACTAAAGACATTAGATCAACAGAGGGAGATAAGCGTGCATGTCACAGAAGTTTCTTTCATTTTTTCTAGTCCATGTAGCGGAAATCCTATGTACACCCATCTCCTTCCAGCCACTGACAGTGATGAGATAGGACAGCCAGTTACTGGGAGTTTCTCTGATGTCAGATAACCATCTTGATGCACGTCTGAGATGCCTTTCAACTCAGGCTGCTTCAGCTGTCACCCAGACACTGCTCTGGAGGAAGATAAACTTCTGCGTTCTCCTGTTTCTCTTTCCCCTTTGCCGTTTTAAGTCACACTTAAGGCTTGCATTGATTCTCCAACATATTGCAGAGACCAGGGGCAGGGATGCATCAGAACAAGCTGCATTCAATTACACGGCAATGAACTGACACCTGCCAGGTCTCTCACACAGCATCTGATCACCAATTAAAGGGATGATTTATGGTTTAAAGAGAGGATGCCCTTCCTGTCTTGCAGCTTGGTTGTTTGGGGAAGAGACCAATTCACAGGCAGCAATAAGAAATTGGGGTCTCTTGGCAAACTGAGATCTTTGGATGCAAACTTCACTCATTGGCTCATTAGCACCAAACACAGGGTAAGGAAGCTTCAAAATGTTTTACTTGAGTGTAATTTACCTTAGGCAAAGCAGGCGTGTGGATCAACGTGTGCTGACAGGATGGGAGAAGGTCTTTCTGCTAGCTCCCTGGGAGATGACCCAAAGTGGTCTTGGATTTTGTATGCAGAGTATCACAGGACACTGCAGCGGAGCGAGGGAGATAAACTCCCGCAGTCAGACATGCTCTAAGCGTCAGGGCTGGTGCACAGGTCCCTGGCCTGACTCCAGCAGGTTTTTTCTATGGAACTGATAATTCTCCTCTTTTTCTCTTTTATTATTACTATTATTTTCCTGTGCGTATTAATGGAGGCGTAGTAGGAAAAGGTTTCAAGAGACCCTAGAGTGGTTAGCTGTATGACTTGTGTGTTGTTTTTTGCAAAGGTGGTTTTTTTTTAATGTGACTTACGTGATTCTTAACAAATGTAATGGCTCTCCATAGGGAATGGCAACCTACAGTACGTACTGCTGCAGACATAGGTGAAGTAAAATATCACAGATGGATGAAAACATGGAAGAGCTGGATTATTCACCTGCCAGACCTGAAGGATGTAATACAATCCTAATTTGTATGGCATATTCAATTAAAATCAGCTCCTGAAGGCCTGATAGGGAATAATGGTTGGTAGGAATCGTATGGGAAGAGAAAGGCTTACAGTGCTGGTGTCTTCACTTAGGATTGTTTGTGTATTTTACAAATGACTACTTAACGTAGTCCTAACCTAAAGTACTTGGTCAGAATTAGATGGTGGAAATAAACCTCTGTGAAAATGGTGACCACAAACCTGTTGGATTCAGAATTCAAAGAGAAGGCAGAAAAGCAGAGAAATAGGGAGAGCAGAGTGGAGCAAATGTAGGAAACTGATAAATGAACTTCACAAAAGGGAAGAGATGCAGGATAGTTGGCAGTTGCTAAAAGCAACCATGTTAAAGGCACAGTAGTAAATTACAGCAGTGCAGGAAGAAAAACAAGAGTCCAATGCAGACACACAAAGATATCTTTAAAGACTTGACAAATTAAAATAAAGTATTAATCAAATGCAAATGTCTTGATATATGACTGAGATGGATACAGAAGAATAGTGCAAACAAGCAAGGAGAGAATTGGAGAAGTTCAACCTCCAAATGAAAGACTTTGGAAGTGATGCAGAGGGAGAAATACAAACTTAGAAGTGTGTAGGTGACCGAGAAGAAAAAATAACAGGGATCTTGTGAAGTACAAGAATTTTACACAATAGGAGACAAATGGGTTAAAGAGCATATAGGTATGACTTGCGTATGAGTCAGATTAACCACACAAAACTCTCAAGGAAACTGCTACTGCAGTCTCTGCATGATTAGTAATTATCTTCAACTACTCACTGATACTGGGGAGGGCCCAGAGGACCAGAGAAGGACAAACGTAGTTCCTACATTTGGAAAGGGGGAAAGGTCGACCAGGGTATTACAGACTAGTCATCTTAACCCAGAAAAATAATAGAATAAATTATTAAACAATAAATTCATAAGCACCTGGAGGATAATAAAATGATAAAAGGTCCAGTCAACATGGGATTGCAAAGAACAAATCCTGTCATACCAACCTAGTTTTCTTTTTAACAGAGCCACCTGCCACAGTGGTTTAGAAGGATGCAGTAGTTGTGATGTATCTTGCTTTTAATATGATTCTACTTCATTTTCTTATAAGCAAACTAGGAAAATATGATCTAGAGGAAGTCCTCTAGATCAGGAGGGTCCACAATTGGCTGAGAAGTCACACATGAATAGTTCTCCTTTAAACTGGAAGGACATTAGAATTGGAGTCCCACACTTCTTCAATATTTTCATTATCCATGTGGATGATGTACTAAGGTGCACATCTATAAAATTTACAAATGACACTTTGCTGGAAGGCACTGCAAGCAGTTTGGGAGACAGGATTAGAATTTAAAATGATTCTGATATGTTGGAGGAGCAGTAGGAAAGCAACAATATGAAATTCAATAGGACAATGGTGCAAATGACTCCTTAGGAAGGAGAAATCATGGCTATGTCCATGAAACAGAGAATAACTGCCTTGATGGGAGTACAGTGGAAAAGGATCAAGGCGTTATAATGCTGCACAAGATGAATATGAATTAACAGTGAGAAGAGGCAAATCTCGCTCTGGAAAGTAACACCAGGCAGATCGTATATTCTGCTTAGGTGGGCACTGAGGAGGCTTCAGCTGGAGTATGAGGTCTTTTGGGTATCACGTTTTGTAATGTGGACAAATTGGAGAGATTCAAAGAGACACCAGCAAGGAGGAGAAAATTTTCAGAAAACAGGACCTATAAGAAAAGTTGAAGGAGTTAGGCCTTAATAAGAAAAGACTGAAAGAGGACACAATGCAGCCTTCTAATATGCTAAAACACATTTTAGCAGAAGATCAGTTGCTCTCTGAGGGTGTAAGACAATGAGTACCAGGTTTAATTTCCAGTAAAGATCTGTGTTAGATGAAGAAATTTTAGCTCTTAAATCAACTAGGAAGGACAGCCATGAACTATCCTTTACTGGGTGCTTTTAAGAATACTTTAACAAGCTTTCTGTTGATGGGCATCTAGATCAGGGATGTTACTTTTCTTTAAGCTCAGGAGTGACTTCCATTTCAATTGGGATCACAATCTCTATCTTTGGAAGTGATCAGAAAGCCATCCTGGAGACAAATCTCTCTGCCAGAAGCTCCATCAAAATCGATGCAACTCCATACAATACTGAAATAGATTAAAAAAAAAACAAAACAAAACAAAAGCTCAGGAGTTGTGACTACATACAAGGATGTTAACAACAGATGCTAATCCATTCCTTTCAATCCAATGATAAAGTAATAGCATCCAAAAGCAAATTTTGTTGCTCTACTTCAATTTTAAAGAAGAGTTCAGTGTCTGAAAGCTTTTCTGACTTTTTCTTTTTTTTTTCTTTTTTTTTTTCCCCTCCTCTATTATATCATTTGGGATAAAAAGAAGTAATACTTCTCACAAGCCTTTCCTCACTTAAATCATAGTAGCTACAAAAGTCTTCCTACTCTTCATATCCAGAGCACACTTCTTCATAAATGAAGTCTATGGGAGTCCAGTACTTTACATGTGAAAAGACCTACAAAAATATACTGTCTTTCCCCGTGCTATTCACAATGGTAGTCCCTGCTATGGTTATTATTAATTCAAAAAGTAATGAATAATAACAATGAATAATATAGACGATTGCTGAGGTGTGATTAATGAATAATGATAAATAATAGCAGGGGGGAGCATTGTTGCTTTTCATGTAACGTGTATTTGTTACCAAATCTGAAGTAGGGCAGGAAAGCCTCGTGCGGTGATGAAATAGCCACATTCTGTCACCATTTTCAGAAGGGTTCAAGGCTCACAGTAGGAGCCATATTTTCTCAAAAATGCTCCATTTTCTGTGTATTGATTTCTTTTGATGACATGCACCATGGTAAAAACTGCTAGAGGCAGAGAATGGCCAAAGATTTACTCCTTATTTTGGGTGGTTAAATAAGAACCAAACTCTTCTGAAAATCACATCTGCATTTCAGGTGCTGAGATCTTGAGTATTTGATTCTGAGGGTTTGGTTTTGGGGTGTGTGTGTGTGTCGTTTCGTCTTTGTTTATTTTTTAAAAATTGGCCCCACATGGCCATCTACATAAAAAGCCCAATCCACTGTAGTGATAGAAAGATCATGATCTGGAAGAGAAAGAAGAATTAAAAAATGAGGGAGTAAATCCTGGTTTTGATTCTGATCTTAGTGGTAATGAGTAAAAATTGTGACTAATTATACTGGGTTAATTGGCATTTGCACAGGTGCAGATATGACATGTGAGCACACCCTCTGTTTGCTACAGATGTTAAAACCTAATTTTAATTTCATAAAGAACTATTTTATCAAATGCAGAGGTTTGATTTAACAAAACACTGGCACCTGAGCTGGATGTAAATTGACACAGTGACTTACAGCAGCCAAGAATCTGCCCACTGCATCCAGGTCTTGCACTAAAACCTGAAATCACCTTACTGATGAAGAAACTGAGTTTGTTTCTCTCTTTCTGGTGAAATTCTGGAAAAAGAGTAAGGAAGCAAATGCGGTTTCTCAAGCTTCAAACCTGGTCTAAACAGAGGCAGGCTTTTGGCTGGTTATTGCCAAGCCTGCAAGAGCCATTTTCAGATTGTCTCATGGCAGCCAATACAGGTTTGTGTCTGACAATACATATGGCAGTAATAAAAGAACACTTATAATTTTATTGAGGTGAGAACAAGACTAAAAGATTGATACTACATTGGGGGGAGGAGAGAGAAAGATTCATGCTGCAAAGAACGCAAAGCGCAGTGACTCTGCACGTGGCTTTGCACCCAACCAGGAGTTACAGCTCTAATGGGTTTCTGCATGTGTGCCTCGGCTCGTGGGCGTGCTGGATGTAAGCACACTGAGCTGCCTGGCTAGTCTCTGAAACGTAATGATCCCTGACTGCAGCTCAGCCACAGAATATGTACTTGTGGTGAGGTGTGAACGCTTTTGAGAGGTGATATGGATCTTAGAAAGCTGCTGTCAGGTGATTTATGGAAGCTACCTCCCAATGTTGTTCCTAGTGGAAGAGCAGTACCCTTGACTTCACGCTGGTCAGAACTGGAGAAAGGACCAGTCACTTTGTTTCCTTCATATCAGCTCCTGGTTGACATCAGCATCGTGAAAGCAAGCACCAAAAAAATCAATGGCAGAAAGAAGGGTGACTCTAGAGAATTGTATGTATCTCCTTTCTATATCCTTGATACGCATTTCATCAGTTGTCAGTGGACTCCTAGGAAGCTGCAGGTAGAAATATTTAGGTATTACACCCCATACACCATTTAAATCCTAGTATTACCAGATTACCATGCACACCTTTCTTTTCAGGGATCTTACTTTTGGCTTGGTTTCAGACACTTCTGCCTCAACTTCTCTCTCTCTTGTGGTGTAATTCTGCAGTTCACCTGCTCTGTGCCTGGGGCAGCCAGATGTTGAGCCCTACAGGTGTTTTCTTCAAGAATCCTCAGGTCCCAAATTAACTCCTGACACTTATCCGTTGTGCTCTCATCCAGGGTGGACAAAGTGCATATAGGCTGAAGAAGAAAGTCATGGGAGGGGAGATTCACAGATATATTTCTCTCTGCTAAATTCAGATTGAAAAGTCTGGTAAACTACCCATCTCTGCATAGGGGGAAGCCTTTTATGGCTTTCACAACTGTCCCTGTCAGATGATATGTTCTAACTTGACACATTTCTCTTTGACACCTGCAGTTGCCTGTTTGACTTATCTCGACTCTCCTTTCTTTAAGCTACTCTTCACAGCAACACAATAAATAAATAAAAAAAGAAACCAAAATAGTAGATGCAGTTAGAGCCATTGCTGATCCAACTATTTTGAAGCTAGCTCCACTGAGGTGAAGTTATACTTCTTACAATTTTACTTTTCTTTTTCAGTTCTTTAGTGACCTCTTTGCATCTTTCGGTTAACTCCGTGCCTTAGGACAGGTAGCAGTGCAAAAACATCCAGGGAAATCAAGAGAGAAGTATTGTTCCTAGCAAGAGGAAACATTTTCCCGGTTTTACAACAACAGCCTTTCAGCTAACAACCCTGTGGCTGTCAGAAAGTCACTCCTTTCAGCAAGTACCTTTGAAAAATCCCAGACTCTTGACTTTGAAATGCACTTGGAAGCAAACGCTGAGCCAGCAGAGAACAGAGCTCATAGGTGTGCAGGGCTCCCTGCGTTCTGTTCCAGGGAGGAATCGGGCAGCATCATGCAGTTTCTCTGCATCATGATGATAAACATCAGATGGTTGTTTACTGACTTCCAGATTGTACTGAGGGGAACATCTAACAGCTGGATCAGCAATTACAGCTCCTTTCTTAAGGGGTGCAGCAGAAATCTTCAGAGTGTAAACAATTTCACAAGAAATCAGCAAAGAGAGTGGGTTAGGAAGAGGAGGAAGACGACTTCAGATGACACCAACAAACGCTGCCGAGATCAGTCTTCCTCTGGTGGGATTATTTGATACGTTACCCTGCAATCTGCAGCAGAAAGACACAAGAAAAACATGGAAAGGATAGGCTGGGGGCATACCAGGCTCTCATGGTGCTCTACCAGTGAATTAGTGATTAATAATAGGAAACTCGCTGAGCTTCTTGTGGGGCTTGCCACAGACTTTGTGGTATTAATCCAACTGACTAGCCTTTAGAACACTTTTTCTGTTTTCAAATGGAGTACTATTGAATTTTTTGAAAGCAAAATAAAAATATGAAACTTCTGTCACAATTTTCATGTACAGCCACACAGAAATGAGGCTAAACCTTTGAGTATTCATTCATTAATTTGTTCCCTCACCATTTCGCTTGTTTATAGCATGTAGAAATACATCTTCATTTCTTAGTTCAATTGCTTTTTGCAATCATTTCATGCAATGTGTTCAGGTGTTTTGCAGACCACAGACTGAGAAATCATTCTTTAGAGATCATACCATTTGAGAACATGTGTGGTAAACAGAAGTGGACAAGTTATTGAACGACCTCTAGTCAACCCTTTTTCTTTCCAGTAGGGTCAGGAAGATCTATGCTTTTCAAGACTCAAGTTTGTCTAGTCTGTTTTTAAAAACCTCCAGTGATGGTGATTTCACATTTTCCCTAGGCACAGTAGAAAGAGCTCTGAGAGCTCAGCTACCTTGAAAATTGAGGCTGAGCAAGGCAAAGTTTTCCTTCCAGCCACGAAGACCCTGGAAAAGGAGAAAAGCAAGCAGGAAAAGCCCGGAGAGAGGTATTAATGACCCCTTAGGGAAGGCTGCTGCTGGCAGTCACCTCAAACTCAGTATGGTCTGTGTAGATGAATTGCAGGTGCTTCCGTCCTGTAAGTCTGTGAAGTTTCCTTTTGCTTTAATATTTATAGGAAACCACTATAACGTATCAATCGTGTACTCATCTTTACTCCATTACTCATGAGAGAGATAACTCAATCTGTCAAATATGCCCTGATCAAGGGGCAATTTCTCTTCTCCCCATGCCAAATGCAGACCAGGTGTAAATGGATGCATCTCCATGAAAATTGTATCTTTTTATGCTGGCACTGAGCACAGCCTTTTTGCTCAGTCTACTGGAACATTTCCCAGATACCAATGTCAGCTCCTCAGTTCAATCCAAAGCACATCATATGGCCCTTTTCTTTAACAAGCCCTACAGAAAGAACAGACTCGAATTGTACTTTCATGCCTTAGTACTTTGTTTAAGAGCATGAAATTGTCTCTCGGTGAGAGAGATGGAGTCTTTCAAGCTAGCAAAGAAGAGAGACATTTTTAAGCACCCTAACCCACAGGAATGTAATAGCTGCTAAGGTTGAGATTCATCTCCCTTCTCTTTAGAAGTCTAACAGTGAGAGGTCTGAGATAATCACCCCAATCTCTCTCTGTAGTCTGGGACTGTGGGTCCTCCAGAGGCAATTCATCTGACCCAGATTAGACCCTGTTCTTGAGAATGAAAAGAGACATCTTCCAGGGGAGCCTGTTTCTCCCTGCTGTCTCTAGAGGAAGCCTGGTGTGACTAGATCAGACTTAGATGTTGAACACCTAGATGCTTAAATTAAGGAAATGAGTCTTACTCTGCCTGACATACTAAATTTCAGCAGTTTAGCTGATGTAAATCCCTGTACATTAAGAACAGCTTATGAAACTTTACTTCAACCTTGTGTTGCACTGATTGAGTCCCAGCTTTGAGAAACAAATGGGGGGCGGGGGAGGGGGAAGAATATCTGTGCAGCAATTTTACTTCAACATTTTAAAAAATTGTGACATTCTGGGACAATCCCAGCTCCCACAAGTTCCTTTGGAAATCCTAGCAAAATTCCATGCTCAAACTGGACTTGGACAAGGCACCCAGAAAAAAAAAAATCTTTCTGAAATACTATTTCATAGAATAAGCAATGCAGATTTACAAACTTTTTTTTTACAAACTTTACAAACTTTTCCCTTTTGAATCTCAGACCTCTCATTCACATACAGAATTCCTCTGACTTCATCATTATCTGTCATGCTTAGGTAGGCTTAGTATGAGTTTTCACTGGCGTTTTTGGTTTGTTTGGGTTTTTTTCTGTCCCTTATTACATTCCCCTCTTCCTGTACTCCTGCATCTCCAAGTAAATCCTAGACAGCTTTATTATTTATAGAGAAGCATAAGTATCTCTGGTGCTCTATATACCAGTACAAATGCATTACCTGACCTCAAAGTGTTCTTGTCACAAAAGATCCAGAAGATACCAAAACCTGTAGTACAAGTGTAGGAATCGGGACAAGTCACCATGGCATTAAGGTGATGAGGATAAACATGCTGTGTTTGATGGGAGAGGGCTATTGTGTTTGCTTATGATACTTTCCATAAAGGGAGGACTATACATTTTGTAGCCTTGTAGAAAAGGTATTTGCCATAAAGGTGAAAAGCAAGAAAGCAAACAAACAAAACAGAAGCTAAGGACCAACAGTCATTTTATTTACGTTTCAGGAAGGGTTACTTCAGACAAGCTCTAGTCTTGACCTGTGGACTGAGTGGCAGTTGGCACCCGCATTAATTTAACCCAGAAGAAACGCAGTTCATCCTCCCTCCACAAATCCTCCTAGGTTCAGTGGCAACTTGCATGTTCAGTGGGGACAAGAGCAGACTTGCACACTTCAGCTAGATTGCAGAGCTTGTTTGGACCCACCTTGGGTCTGTGAAATTCTAACCTAGCATTGCCAGTAGAAATTTTCTCCCCCTTGTACAGAGGGAACATTTCAACTATTGCCTGTGTGGAAAGGTAAAGAGGAACAATCAATCTATGTGTTCAAGTACACCTCTTTGAATGGGATGAGTAAATGTAAAGTCATCGAGGAATAAAAAAATAGTGTTGGGCACTGATGAAGTACATCGTGTGCTATATAGTCTTGGAGCAATTGGGATCTATTTTGGCTAAAATTACTATGTGATGTTCTCACAATGTGAGAAAAAAAAAAGCTGGGATTACTGCATTTAAAACACAGAAAGTGAAAAAAGGAAAAAGTTAGATGTACGCAAGAGAGATTGTGTTTATGCAGAGACCATATCAAACAGAGAGATATACGTGGACTCTATGTTAGCAGAATAAGCATTGAAATATTTATGGACACAAAATGCATTAGCCTGCATATGTCCACAACCCTGCACATACCAGCACGTGCACACACATGCACATTCCTCTCTCATCCTATATGTCCTGCTTTTGACTGGGATAGAGTTAATTTTCTTCCTAGTAGTCGGCATAGTGCTGTGTTTTGGATTTAGCATGAGAATAATGTTGATAAGACACTGATGTTTTAGTTGTTGCTAAGTAGTGTTTACGCTAGCCAAGGACTTTTCAGCTTCCCATGCTCTGCCAGGTGCACAAGAAGCTGGGAGGGAGCACAGCCAGGACAGCTGACCCAACTGGCCAACGGGGTATTCCACACCATATGGCGTCATGCTCAGCATATAAAGCTGGGGGCGGAAGAAGAAAGGGGGGACGTTCGGAGCGATGGCGTTTGTCTTCCCAAGTCACCATTACGCGTGATGGAGCCCTGCTTTCCTGGAGATGGCTGAACACCTGCCTGGCGATGGGAAGGAGTGAATGAATTCCTTGGTTTGCTTTGCTTGCGTGCATGGCTGTTGCTTTACCTTTATCTCAACCCACGAGTTTTCTCACTTTTACCCTTTTGATTCTCTCCCCCATCCCACTGGGGGGGAGTGAGCGAGCGGCTGTGGGGGGCTTAGTTGCTGGCTGGGGTTAAACCACGACACTATATGAATACTGTTGTACTGACAATTTTCCAGCTCAAAAGCTACTAGCAGTCATATCTATGACTATGCACAAAAATATACACAGGCACAAACTGTGCATTCTGCTCAATGATGCAACATTTATCAAAATCAGTACTGTGATATGCTCATTTCTGGGATATATTTCATCAAACTGTGTGAGCAGGTGAAGGAAAAAAAAACCCAAAACCCCCAAAACCAGACCAAATAAGGTCTGCCTGAGTAATTTAGGGATATTCTCAGATCTCTTGGATATGCACCCATCACACTAAAACTCACATGGATACTTGTTCTAAATTCATATACCCTCCTTCCCCCAGTTGTACACAGGAACATACCTACATCTAAACTTAAAGATATCTTCCCTAGGAAACTCTACCAAGACCTCAGCTGCCATCTATTTACTCCCACACGCTCCCTTCCATAGATAAAATTTAAAAAAAAAAAAATTCACATCACCGCATTCACTATTTCCCTGAAGTCAGAAGTAAGTCCCAGGAAGCTGCCAGAGGTTTAGAAGCTAAGCCAGCCATGCACAGCTCCGGTGCTGCTGACATTACCAGACGGCATTAATTTAATTCCACTCAGTTATGCTTTTAAATTTGATTTGAAAAATGTGTCATAAAATACCATTGAGAAGTGCAGTGCAGCATTTTGAAGCAGGCTGTGATGTTCCCTGCACTGACAAAGTCATGGGGAAGGAAATGTAACTTTAATAGCTAAGTACTGGGGGGCATGTTGGGAGAGATTCCTTTAGAGAGTGGGTTGAGTGAATCAAGAATCACAAATAAACATTATATCCACTAAATATTTTCATGGTGCATCAGATTCAGAGAACTCTGATTTAATGCTTTAAGGCCAAGGGTAGATGGAGAAAGAAAAGATACATGTGAAGCCTTCCAGATCAGTAGGCATACCCAGAAAGGAGAAAAGGGAAGAAGGAGACTGTGAAGCACAGATTTGCAGAACAGAGATCTGGAGAACCATTAAGACTTATATTAATAATGTAAAAATGCAGAATATTAGCAATGAAGAAATACGGGTTTGTCCCTTACCCACTGTTACTCGCTCCAGAAAGATCAATACCTTTTGAAGACAGGGTGAGCATTAACTGGTGCCCATTCTAGCTACAGGCCACTTCCACTCTCATTGCAGTATAACATCCCTTAAAGCAGATACTAGATTCCATCTTCATTCTCAGTTTTCCAAAACAGAAATTTATCTCCAGCTTCTATCGCCAGCCCATTTGTTCAGACCTGTGCTAGGCATTCTCAGAAGTACCTGCACGCAGTGCTGGCTTGTCATTTGTAGTAGCTGGCATATATATCTATAAACTCATATCTGGTAACAAAGGAGCAGATGGTCTTATGAAAAGAACAGTACTGGAAACATTTTCTCTTATCCAAAAACTCAGATTCTTTTTTCTCTGTCCCAAATCTGAATGCTATTCTGAAAAGGCAAAATTGTTAGTGGACAATTTGTAGGAAAAAATTATTTGGATGAATCAAAGTTTTATGTTAATTATTATTACAATGTTTCAATATTATTATGAAATTGTTATAATTTCAGACAAAAAAAAAAATAACTGGGGAGTTGTGCTTTCCTCAAACAAAACATGTCAAAATTTCTACAGATTTGTTTAAGAAAATTTTAGAAACAGATTTTTAAAAGGTTTTGTACAATCCCAAAAGGCCCTCCTCTGTGTCTAACGATGAGTCCCATACCCCTGTTGGCACTAAACTTTCTCAGTGTGAAGGATGGTCTGAAGAACCTCTCCCATTGACTTGTCATGATGGGTTTCACCCCCAAGGGATGGGACTGATCGTGGTACAGCCCTGTGAGGAGAGGGTCAGGGGGCTGCGTTTCTCTACTTAGGTCGTTTGGGTTTCCTCCACCTCCTGTTGTGCTCCTTTGTGTTTGTGGGGATGAGCCTTTTATCACATAACCTAACACTGACCAGTACCAAAGAGTGTGATAATGAATGTATCTGGACAGCTCTGCTTTGGATTCTTAAGTCAGTCTTGCAAAGACGGGATGCATTGCCTTCACCCTTTTAATTTAAACCTAAACTATGGCTCTTGGAAAGTACCCATGTGTACTCAAAGGGGCTCAAAGGTCTTATTTTTTAAAGAACCACCCTTTCATACCTCTCCCATCTCTTCTTTCCCCACTTTCCTTTTCCTCTCCTCTCCATTATAATTTTCTCTTTGACCATAGCTTTCATTTCTGTTCTCAAAACCTGATAGGGCAGAGAATTGAATGGATGGCTGCGTGCCTCACCCCTTACTAGAGAGACAGATGTGAATACTGAAAGACTCTCATCCTGGCAAGCACCCAAGTGCTCTGTGACAGCCTTTAAGCACCTGAGGCACACCCCAGGAATACTGAGCAATCCACAGCTGTACAGTCCTGGGTACCGACTGACACCGAGCGGTGGCACACACCTGGAATACCGAGCAATTCACTCCTCACACTGGAATATTCAATGACCCACAGCCACCAATGCTCCTTGAATACCAAGCGGCTCTGCACCTTTGCAATGGCAACTGCATCTGAAGGGAAATGTTGCGATATGGCTCAAAACCAATCCTCCTGCAGAAAAAAAACAGGGTTTGAAAAGATAAGAGCGTCAGTCTGAAGCTATGGAGTTGGATCCTGAGCTGGGATTTCCCAAAGAAGATATAGAATATAAAGTGCCCAAACATTACCAAAGGATGTAGTGGGAGCTAAGCACCTAATTCAGTTTCTTTAGGCGCTTTTTAAAAATCCAGTCTAAGACTGAAGGTGTTCCCTGGTGAACAGAGAAGTGCATTGCTATTCCTAACAGGTCCTAGTGTCAGCAGCACAACGACAACGGCCACCTCTGCACTGGGAGAGACTGGGTCAGAAAGGCTGGAGACCTTGCTTGTGAACTTTAAATGACCTACTCTTGAAGCCAAAATGCTTCCTAATTTTTCCTTTCCTATCTCTTAGACAGGAGATACACAAAAAAGGTTATTTGGAAACTCATTTTTCCCCTCCAGGGTATTAACACAAGCTTTATAAAGGCTTATAATCCCTTTAGACAACAGCAGCAAGAGCAGCAGCAACTACAAAGCCCTAAGCTTGGAACTCAATCCCCTGGTGACGGGCTGAACCCTCTGCTGAGGTTGCAAAGGAAAAGAGAAAGGTGTGAAGATATTTACATCAAACACATGGAACAAGAGGGGATTTTAATCAAACTTTTCTTTTTCATCTGTTCTTTCTTCTCTTGGAATATGCTTTTTCTTTATCCTTATGAAATTCAGTACTTGCTTTTTTGCCTTTTTTTTTTTTCCCCTGTAAAAAGGAGGATTTAAAAAAAAAAAAAAAAAAAATCACAATCCCTCCTGAAAACTCTGAGTATTAAAACTCCAGGGCAATGCATCTCCAAAATCTATAAGACTGTAAGAAGATAAGAGACAAAAACCCACAGAAATGTTTTCTCTCTGTGTCTTTGGAAGTTGCAGACGCATGTATAATACCCCTAAGCCGGGGTAATCTGCTTGCCTCCTCCCGCCTTTCCTGATGCACGCGGATGTACTTAGCATTAATATTCCTCACACTACAGCAAATGAACACCCAGGAGGCAGCTGACTCAATCAGTGCTTGTTTAACTTACTGCGTATCACTGAGAAAAGACCATAAACTAGAGCACGACAGATCTGTAATGCTCATTTCAATATGCTTCCCCTGTTTGTTCCAGCCCTGATGAACTTTCATATTCAGCCAAAATAAAAGAAAAAAGAATTAAGAAATATATTATAACAAACACACTAGCAACGTGTGGTAAATTACCATTGGAGATTCCAGTTTCTCATGGTAGGAGCATTTGTGGGTAAACACATTTGTTTACTTCATTTTTCCTGCTGCCTTCTCTAGCATATGATTATTCACTCAACGATGTCACGACTCCCAAGTCTGATGTCATGGCTGTTTCCACAGCAACAAAATTGAATCAAAGACAGATTTGAAACCAGGTAGGCTGGAGTAAAAATAATTTGGAAAAAGCATTTGTCCATTCTCCCCCATAAAATTGATGGGCTCCTACCACTGCTGTTTGGAGATTGGAATTTGTTTTAATTATGATGGCACAATCACAAAATGCAAAGGAGCTAGCTGTTATTTTTGGAACAGATACAGCTGCAGGGTAATTGAGAGAAAAGACTGTACAGAACATACAGATGAGCTTATTTAATGTGTCCCGAATCACATACCCAATTGGATGGGGTATGAGATATTGCCCCCCTATTTCCCTGATCAATTCCTGCTATCACTGATGGAGATCTACTAGTACGGTCACCAGATCTGAGGATGAGAGAGTGTATTGGCTGGATCTGTAATGACTGTAGTGGGAGCACAGACACCTACCTTAAAAGTAGCCACCTACACTGTACATACTTAAGTGAGGAATGATGAATCCTGCCTCTCCAGTTTCTTAATAACGAAGCCTGCCTTCCTATCAGTTCCTCACATATCTACTCACCTTAAACTCAGTTTAACCCATCCTACCATTGGTCACTGTATTGACTTGATCATGAGGCTCCCAGAGAGGCTTTAATTGAATTTGCGGCAGAAGAAATAGATCTGAAGAGACAGAAAGGGAGATGATGCTGGGGGAGTGGAAAAAGCTTCAGGAGACAAGCTGCCTCTGGGGAATATGATGCCATGAAAGTTGTTTTGATTCATGGAAACTAGAGATAGGCTGACGATGGTGAAACAAGCTGTAGGCCAGAACGTGACTCTAAGGTAGTGCAGAAAACTTTGTGTTAATTTAGAGAGGAGTTTTGAACAATGGCTTAAATCAGAGACACTAGACGATTTTAGTTAGGGGAATGTTTCCAGTGAGTTTCTTAACAGATACATGGAAGCATTTTGGAGGGAAGGTGGCAAGTGAAGGACAACTCTTAACGAATCAGAAACTGGGTACATGAGTAGGATGTATGGCTGTCCAATGATGATTTACGTGTAAGTTTTGGTTAAAAGGTTATACAACACAACTGCCATGACAAGAGTTTTGTTGACAGTGAGGTTCATCTTTGCTTGGGCTCCTGGCACTAAGGGAAGGAATGCAGGTAGCCAGCAGTTCATGGTCAGCGAGAGTTTAGTCAACCCAGGTGCCATCAAACAGGCTTTGCTTGACTCACAGGCAGTAGGACAAATGTTAATTCAGCTGCAGTTGGAAGGCATGGTTTTCATGCTCTAGTGACTCTCTATTTATTGCATTCATTAATTTCAAAGCCAAGATCAGCCTGTGGGATCCCTGTCTCCTGCCTTGTAACCTGGATGCGTCTTTGCCCGTCCGCTCTGTGGCACTGTTTTCTAACAGCCTGTTATTAGAGCAGGCTGCTATTATTGCAGGGCCTGGGTGGCAGAAGCCCTCGCAGCGCCAAGCTATAATCTGAAGACTATACATGTTCTTTACATCTGATAAGCAAACAATGAGTTTTCCTCCTGGTTTTACTGGCTTTGTGTTTTAATTGAGTCAGGCTCAAAAACACACCAAAGGGCTGAGCTGTCTCAGCAATATGTAATATGCCTGATTCACAGGTATTTGTGTCTCAGTATGGGGCACATCATTCAAACGTTTTCTGCTTCAGATTTGGTGACATTTGGTTCACATTGGTCTCCTATCCATAAGAAAACCAATCACATATTCTGGGGGCCTCAAAACAAGTTCTGTTGTGATAATTCTGTTTTTCTTCCTTTCAGGTTTTGTTTACTGTGCTCAGACTCCTTGCCCAGAGCATGCGAATAATTTCAATGCCAGTAAGTAACCCAGGTTGCTACCTATCCCATTCTTCCTCCAAGAACATCTCTTATTTTTCTTTCTAGGAATTAGAAGTGGTTACCAAAGAGCTGGAAGGACAAATACTAGATGGTGACACAATGCATGAGTGCTGTGAAGCAAACAATTTGCCCTCCACCGTGCACCAGAGTTTTAGCACTCCTAACTGGGCACAGGTCTGACTTACCTCCACACTGAAGAGTTGCTTGAGTCCAATGTTTGGAAGGTCAACCACCTTCTCATCGCTATGCTTTCTGAATCTTGAATGAGAGAGAGAAAAAAGTGGTGGCTCTGTAGGATTGCATGCTCTGAAGTCTAGGGTAAAGACAGTGTGCACCAAGAGGTCACGGGGAGCTTCTCTTCCAGTCTCAGCTCCCGTTTTGATCTCTGGGCATATGACACGGTGGAATCTTTGCCCACCTATGTATTATGTTTATAATGCAAATATCTGTCTTCCCTCCTATGCAAGACAGATGGAGTTTAACTCACTTGCTGTTTGCTCCAAAGTATGGGGCACACTGCTCCAGTTCAGTCACAGCAGGATTACGGATGGGGTAGCCACGATGTTAGCCCAGTCCCAGCTCTCCTTGGCTCGTGCAGTGGTGCCTTCTCACAGGTCAAAGACTCAGCGATGTTCCTCACTGGAGAATGCCCAAATTATTAACAGGAAAGGATTGGAGGACGTGAGTTTAGCTGCAGGGAAAGGCCTATGCCAGGAATGATTATTCATTCCTCTCCTCAAAGGTATCCCATCGTTCCTCCTCTGCCTCCTTTCCCCCCTGCACCCCTGCTGCAGCGCTCGCGGTGATGAGAGCTCTTAGTTACTGCCACTTCAGTGACATCTTCAAGAGATTCACGAGCTACCCTCAACTTGCCAGATACATCCCGTTCACTGTGCCACAGCTCCTGCTGATGCTGAGAGTCCGCTCGCTGCTCCAACCAGAGCCAGCAAACTGACCCAGCTGCCTTAACCCCCAACGGATTTGTTGCACCCCTTTTAGCACGCTGTTGCAAAGGCTGGGGAAAGATGTCTAACTCCCCCAGCCAGATTGGGATGATTCATGGCACACAGAGCAGGCAGCCCTGCTAATTTGAAGGCTGGGAGTAGGTGTCCACTTGGCCTGCTTAAAATAGGATGGTTTTTCTGTGTCAGCATCTCTTGCTGCTCCATCCTCCATGACATTTTCTGATTATATCCTTGAAGTGTCTCCTGCACATCAGGTTTTCAAGAATGGCAGCTGAGTCCTGAGCTTGGAGGGAGACGGGAATACTGGGGAGGAAAAGAGAAGCTTCATCAGCAGAGTCTGAGAGGGGAAAAAAGAGAAGGATAAAGGAAAATATCTGTCCTAACCTCCTCCCTTCAACAGCGAGGCTCTTGCCTTATTACCTACTGGAGCACATTTGCTAGCGTTGTGAGAAGTGCTTGGGAGCCACTGGGTCAGAATGAAAAGCAGGGAGTGTTATCACTACCTGTTCTGGGATGAAATGAGGTGGAGGAACTGCAACATAACCCTCAGGACCTGGTAGTACGCTATCAGCAATGCAGTGATTGCTGCTTGGACTAACGCTAGAGGTGATGCTCACCCGCTACCGTTCCCCTCATCACTCTTGCTCACAGAATGTTTGGGAAATCTTTTAAGGTATGAGGTTGGTATCCCTAAATGCAGGGGCTCCATCCCGCACAGCCTGCCCCATGGACCCAGAGCCCCATTCCAGCCCAGCCCGGGGCCATCAGTCCCTGCCCCAGAAATGCTGTAGGATGCCGGTCTTGCCCTGTCTGCCCCCATGGCTGTCCTGCTCCCTTGCTGGGGTGGTGGGATGGGTCCCAGGCTCTGACACTCTGCCCTGCCAGCTCCCGGGGCGACCCCTCCTGACTCCCCAGCCCCCAGGGAGCCCCCAACTCTCTTTGCACCCTGATATCCTCTTTCAGGGCGAGCAGTGCATGTTAGATCAACCAATTCAAATCACAGACCCCTTGGAACAGAGACTCTCTCCCTTGTTGTGTATATACAGCACTCACACTTCAGATCATCTTGGCTTCTTAAAGTATTACTAAATAGTGCTTAAAGAAATTTCCCACCTCCCTTTGAATGTCAAATTTGGCTGCTTTTGGGATCAGATACCAGTTTTTTTTTTCCCTGAATCCAAGTTGTTTACCTCACAATCCATAATGGATCATACAAAAATACACTGTTTTATTTTTCTTACAGGCATCTAGCTAATGGATGAAGTAATGTAGTGAGGCTATTGTGTTTCATTTAATAGCCTATATGTAGATTTGTTGTGAAGGATAAAATGTTCCCTCTTCAAACACTAACAATAGGAGTGCAGTCTACCACTGACCTTGTACGTTGTTGCTGCGCTGTATGCAGGTAACAATGTGAGCGCAGACTATAGGCAATACAAACACAGAAATGTTTAGTTTGAATAGCAGGGACATATCCTCTCCCATAGCGCATGTGCCAGTATTCGCCTGTGTATAAGTATTCACAGTTCTTTAAGGTTTGAATGAATACCTCTGATTTCTAACTGTCCTGAAAAAAAAGTTGTTTGTAACTTGCCATGCATGGATCTTTGGGTTTAAAATATTTAAAAACGACAAGCTTCCACTACTCTCTGTGTATGCATATACATGCTTTCAACAACAATTCTATTGTAAAGTACACAGACTGCCTTCTCTTCCCCCAGAAATAGTTGTATTTCTAAAGAGCAACTATTGGCATTCATGCAGGCTTTTAAATCCAATGTTTCCTAATTATGGGTGAAGTGAGTTCTGTTGATAACCTGTAAAACATTTTCATAACTTATGAAGTGCAAAAAGATTAGCTGAACTTATGATGGTATTATTCTACACTGTCAGAGTATTAATAGAGAGCGCTAATGGAGCTGTTCTCCAGTGGGATGGGATCCACCTCATTTCATTAACCACCTGAGAGTTAGGTATCTTGTCTAGGCCGGTTGTTCAGGATCTTTTTAAAGTCTGTGAACAGCGTTATACATCTTGTAGAACGATTACTCTCATACCAACTCTGATATCCAGATAGATGGGACAAATAATCTGTCTTCTACAGATGCCAGTCACCCTCTGGATGCACCTTCAGGGGATGGCGAGACTAAACCCTTAACTTTTAGTTGGCTAAATGTAGCTCAGAAGCTACACTCCAATTAATTAACAAATTAACGATTGTGTCAGTGGACTGGGGCTAAATGAGGCATGTCCTTAGCACTCAGCAGAATATGAATATTTCCTGAACAGACACCAGTTCTTCTTGTGCTTGTACATTCCCCTAAAAGCTAGGTCCCTCAGAAAGGAACTGCCTGGCAAGTTCACTCCTTCTGCTTTGGCTTCAATGCAAACCAAAGGAGGTTCCACCCAATACAAACACAGTTGGAAAGCATCAGGAATGATACTGTGGCCAAATTATTACAGATTTCCATACAATCAGAACTTTGTTTTCATTCTGATGTTCCCTTACATGCCCCTTACATGAGATTCTTTTCAGGCCAGTGGAGCGTACCAGCTCAGATGTAAACATACAGGTATAGCGGTAATTCTATGCCTTGTGGCATTAGATACTGTTATATATCTAATACATATATATATATATATGTTAAAAAAACCCCATTAGCTAATGTCTAGCCACAAGCCATTAATTGCAGCAGTGGAGCCCTGCTGCTTTTCACATACTTGGCTTTGCAGACATGAATAAAATCATAGTCCTATAAAGATATTCACTAAGTTCAAACATCTGACTTGGGTGTCAGAGATAACTGGCTGGAACCCCTAAAGCTCCTTGTAAAATCAGCAAAGACTTGAAAAAATGGTAATTCATGCCAGGATCCTAACTTACCTGTTCCGAATCTGGAAGAGCTAATCCTTCTTTGCTGGCTACAGAAGGAGCCTAGGAATATGACCCACTAAACTTGGATGCCCAAGATGTCTCACATGACTCAGTGTGAATGATACGATGCATTAAAACTTTATTAGTATCTGGCAGCCTTTTGATCACGGCATAGAGTAGTTATAAGTAAAGACGTGAGGGTGGGATAGGTGCCAGCCTGTCTGACTGTGTTTGTT